>NW_026083128.1:0-123959 GCF_020184175.1 Aphis gossypii
ATGCATCATTAGTGCACTGTAATTATTGGTACGCTTACTATCCCGACACGTGTCATGGTCATAGTAGCATCCGCATTACCCTTGACACGAGGCATGGTCATACTAACTTAGCCTTGTAATCTCGTAGATATCTTATAGATATCTCGTACCCATAACACCTCCCCACAAAAAAAAGGTTTATGTCTGCAAGACAGAAATCTTTACAATTTTTCTTAAATGCACTCAGTTACACTTACAATTTCAGTTTTACATTGGTAACTCAATAATAATATTAATTATATCAAATTTTAAATCAATTAAGAATACAAAATAAAGTATGTTAGTATAGTATATGTTATTAATATATATATATATTATATACCTCGTCAACTCAGGGATAACCCGCTTCGTCCACTCCGCCTTGGTTGACAACTCATTCCACAAGACCTGGCATTGCCGCACAACATCTGCAGTCACTTCAGACCTCGGGCACACCAACCCGGACTTCCTCGCCGTAGTGATGCGCTTCCTGCCTGCAGCCTCAAGAAAGGCCGGTGGTATTCCCACCAAAACCAGAGCTGCCATGTCCGAGACCGTGCGATAGCACCTGGCTACCCTCAGGGCAGCACACCTCTGACCCTGCAGCAGCTTGTGCTTGTACCTCTGTACTTGCTGAACCTCATCGACCCATACCTGCGCCCCATACAGAAGGTGGCTGCTTACCACGCTCATAAGTAGCCTCCGCTTGCACTGCCTAGGCCCGCCCAAGTTTGGCATCAGCCTTCCCAGTGCCGCGGCAGTCGGTAATCGTCGTAATGTGCTGACCAAAGGATAGCCGCGTGTCCAGGTGGACGCCTAGGTATCTGATCGCACGCTTAACCGGAATCTGGCATCCCTGCACGAACAGCTCGGGGGGGCGGAAAGAGTACTTGTTCGTTAGTACGACACATTCAGATTTCTCAGGCGCGAGGCAGAGCCCGTTGGTAGTCATCCATTTAATAATATCCGCCAAGGTGGGGTTTACCAATTGCTCAACAAGTTCGGCATTGTGCGCGACCGCCACAACAGCCACATCTTCCGCGAATGCTATCAGCCGTACGCCCTTGCGCACAGGAAGGCGCAAGATCCCATCATAAAACAGATTCCATAACGTGGGCCCCAGGACAGATCCTTGCGGGACGCCACATGTCACGGGAATGCTCGTATCCTCGTTGAGAATGAGGTTTCTGTCTTCCATGTATGACCTCAGGACTTTCGCCAGATAGTGTGGGACGGCAGACCTCTGTAACGCCTCGTCAATGAGTTTCCAGGGGGCTGAGTTAAATACATTCCGGACGTCGAGGGAGATCAACACGCACAGATCCCTTTTCTGGACTGGACCCCGTTTGGCCGCTTGCGCTATACTGAGTACATCTTCAATGGCACCCATGGTTGATCTCGACCGTCTAAACCCGTACTGAGCGTCGCTCAACGCACCAACCTTACTAATGTGAGCTTCCAGCCTATTAAGTAGCACCCTCTCAAATATTTGCCAGCTCCGTCCAGTAAGCTGAGCGGTCTGTAGCTTGAAGGAAGGTCGCGTGCTTTCCCCTGCCCCTTGTAAAGTAGCACCAATTTTGCACGCTTCCACCTTGCCGGGAAAACTCCGTTAGAGAGGCACGCGTTATAGCATTTAATGAAATGGTCCGGAGATTTACCGAAGGCCAGTCTAATGATTTCATTAGGCACAAGGTCCGGACCCGGTGCCTTCCCCAACGGCAGTCTGGCGACAGCACTGTCTACCTCCTGCTCAGTTATAGGCGGCACCAGAGGGGCAACGTCGAGCGACATCACGACCGTCGGCTGTTGAGGGACATACGGGATGCGAGCCCAGTCCGTGTGTGGTGGTGCGGGAAACAGTCCACGGGCCAAACCGACGACTAGGTTAGGTTATCCAAATCGCTATCCAAATCCAGAGCGCACCGTCCTAGTCTTTTCGATACCAGTTTGTAAGGGATGCCCCATGGATCCTTATCCACGGAGGCGCACAATTCTTGCCAGCTTTTTACCTGCGACCTCCGAATCGCGTGTTTGAGGTCCCGTTTCGCTCTATTATACGATTCACGCTCCAGCTCGCGAGGAGACGCAGGCGATCTGCGACCGGCCCGCTGATAGGTCCTGCGGGTAGCAATGGCGGTCTTGCGGAGTTCCGCGATCTCATTGTTCCACCAGTAGACCGTACGTTTTCCCGGCAGTATGGCTCTGGGTGGCATCGCTGCATCGCACGTCTTAGTGAGAAAATCTTTGAGACAATCGGCGTGGTGGTCTGCTGGAGCACTTGCTGGAAGTGTAGAATTAACGCCTACCAGGTCCCAATGAAGGTTCACCACCGCCGGGTTCAGCTTCTTGGTCGACCAACCCGGAGCCAGAACCCTTGATGTACCGTACATAAAGGATTTAGGTTTAGGGACCCCCACGGCATACAAAATATAGTTATGGTCACTGCCCGAATACACGTGGTCTAACACCGCCCAATTCGTAACCAGAAGATGCTTGCTAGGTAAGGGCCTCACCAAAGTTATGTCGATGATCGACGCTGCGTTTACTCGCACATAACTGAATCTACACATAGGATAAAATTAATATTAATATTTTAAAATGCTTTATTAAGTTTTCATATCGTTTTTTTTTTTTTTTGATAATATGATTAAATATATTATATTTGGTACATTATTCTTCATCCATTCTCATAGATCATGAAATTGTTTTAGTATAGTTACTTTCTCTTCTTCCGTATACTCTACGTTTTTGCGGTTTTAGTTTATGCAAACTATAATTCTGATTTTTAGTCTTACGAAATATGTATCGTAACATTGACCTTATTTTTACATTCTAACTCGTCATTCATACCTAGTTTATTCATTACTATTTATTTAATTCTTTTTTAACTTCACAAACCTTTCTTAAATTTATGCATTAATACTATAATCTTATATTTGATTAATTATTTGCTTTATCATTATAATACTGTTTTACATTATTTTTATGTATGGTAATGCCTCGTTGGCCACGTTGTATATCTATATTTCCATCTCCTATTACTTCAATTACTATGACTAGTATTAACTTTATTTATTTTTAACAATTTGCAAACTTCCGTAAATGTTTTGCTAAGGGAATCCGTTCCCTGATCTGTCAATATCGTTCCCGGTATTCCATGTACACACACGAAATGTATAACAAAAGCTGCCGCGACCGTGTTTGCCTGATGATTAGGTATTGGTACTCCTAGCGTGTATTTAGATAAGTCATCTTGCATTGTTAAAATATAATTATTAATAGACAAGGTCGTTGGTAATGGACCTACAATATCTAAAATATTTTTTTTTTATGTTAATAGAAATATTATATAAAGATTGCTCTGTATTGCATACGGTGTATTACCTATTACTTTACTAATCGGTAAAACAAATTAATTCCTAACTTACGTTTTATTTCATATTTTATTTTTAATGTTAAATTTTATTGTTTAGTAATTTTTTGTCACTATATAATACCTTTTTTAATGCTTCTAAAAGTGTACCAATAGTTTCTTTTACATTACCTTCGAATAAAACCATATTTCCAAAATTTTTATTAACCTATTCATAATTATATTCTACTCTATTATTTATTTATTACTAACTTATCGTAAAGTCCTGTACTATTGTTTTCACTTTATTACAGGTGTTCTATATTTGATCAACCTCCTTGGTATATATTATCTGATTGAAAGTTACTGATATGATTATACGTGTTATAATTTCTTGTATTATTTGTACGTTGAAAATTATTATTATTTAGTCGTGAAAAATTATTATTATCTCTATTATTAGAAAAATCGTTCCTGTACCTATAATTATCTCTTTCTGAATTATTTTCTACTTCTTCTGCTTTTGCCAATTGCTTAGCTACCTCTAATGTTTTAGGATTTCGTGCCTTTACAATTGTTCTTATAGGACTTATTAATCCTTTTATAAAAATATTCAGTGTTTGTTCTTTTAAAGTTTCGTGAATTACTTTTGCTTCTGATTCCTCTTTATTAAGTGTACACGCAGTACATAATTTATAATATAATTTTTCTACTCTATGGCAATAATCATTGACGTCCCCACCATGACGCATCTTAATGGAATTTAATTGTATCTGCAAACTTGAAGCAGTTGTCGTATCTTCAAAAGCATCCATCAAATAACTCTTCATGTATACCCATTTAGTAACATTTTTATATTTTATCATTTCTAATGCTCTACCGGATAACCTAGTTGTTATATATTTAACTAAAGCCGGTGCGCATTTTTCTTCAACCAAATTTATTGCCATATCACATGCATTTATGAACGAACGGATAGATATCGTCTTCTCCCGTACACATAGGTATAAGCTTAAATGCTTCCTCTAATTTTATGATAACCATTTTCTTTACACGCGGTTTTCTCCCGAACGTTAACTCAGTATGTTCAAAATCGTCCGTAACCTTGCTACGTGTAACCTTTTTATTGTCTAAACTTAAACTTCTCTCCAAACTGTGTTTTATTTTCGCGCTCTGGCGTTCACTTGGGTTTCTAAATAGACTAGGGCGTTCTTTCGGGCTTTCAATAGGGCTAGGGCTTCTACTAGGGCTTCCCAAATTAATCAACTGTTGGGTTTTATTTAATACTTCTAAACTCAAATCTGGAGTTTCTAAAGACGTCTTATTCGATGGATTAGCTACTTCCAAAGGAGATGTACCTGTGTTCTCCATAAATTGCTTTCACACTCATTTGATACGTTTTACAATCAACTATAATAATATAACTCAATAATAAATCTCAATAATATATGCCCTTTAATAATTCTCAATAATAATCTCAATAATTCAACAATATGCCCTCAAAATAATATAATAATTCAATAATAACTCAAATAACTCAATATGCCCTCAATAATAATATAATAATTCAATATTTCTCAATGATAATTCAAATAAATCAATTGCCCTTTAATAATCAAAAAAAAAAATTCTAAATAGTTTTTTTACGACCTACTTAAATATATTCAGTTACTTAAATGATATTTCTTAGGTTTTATATTTTTATAACATATATCCGTGTAATAATTTAATTAACTATTCACTCACAATAATGCGGCGTTCGTTGATGTTGTCATCCTGTCTGATACTTTCTGCAAAATTGAATTGAATGGTCTTCTCTTCTGGAGTTATCAACGAGGAAGAGTGCACAATCTTCCTTGTTGATGGTAGCCTTTGACAGCTTGCCTCCTTGAAAAGTGAATCCTACCGACTGCGCCAAATTGTTGCGTGCCAGTATCAGATTTGAATCCAAATGGTTAATTTGAATGAAAGTTAAACTTAATAACGTAATATGTTTTATTGCATATAAACAAAATACATGTAACAAATAAAATAAGTGGCTGAGTGACGTGAAAGTGCTCAGTTGTTGATAGCTTTGGTACATCTGCCGTTGCTGGTCTTCGGGCTCCCTTATATATCGTGGTGCGTCTCTTGTTTACGTCGTGTTGTCGCCTTCTGGGTAAAACCAGGTGTCCTTGTTGTTGTTGTTGCAAATTCGGACACGAATTTGAGAATGTGCAATAACATCTCAAATGCATCATTAGTGCACTGTAATTATTGGTGCGCTTACTATCCCGACGCGTGTCATGGTCATAGTAGCATCCGCATTACCCTTGACACGAGGCATGGTCATACTAACTTAGCCTTGTAATCTCGTAGATATCTTATAGATATCTCGTAGCCCATAACATTTATTTCCGTCATTACCTAATTTTTCGTTTAGCTGTTTTATTTCAGATATTAACGGATTTTCTGCCAAACCATTTGCACTATAACGATGGATAACATCAAACGGCTTACATTTTGTCACGCGACTCGTACTATTATTTAACACATTGGAGATGACTTTTTTTTAAGGCATTATTACGTTCAGGACGAGTGCCGTGTCTAACACGATCATAGTATTTTAATATTATAGACGACGCTATTTGTATACATGAATCGTTGAGAAAGCTTATCGCGTTTAAAACGGTCAATATTTTTACGTCTAAAAGACGAACACTGTGTTTTACAAGAAATCGTTTAAGTTTATCGATTTTTCATTTGTATTAAATTATAGTTTAAACTATATTAAAAAATTGCAATACCAACGATTGTATCGATATTTTTTTCGATTATATTATATTATAGTCCAAAATTTATACCTAATAAATAATTATTATTTTTTGTTGACATTATTTACCCATCGACCATTGATTGCGTACGATGTCTTGGGTGTTAAATTTTTAAATTTAATTGTTGTTGGCTTGTTCGATTCATTTTTTTTTTTTTTTTTGTTTATAATTATTCTTATTATTAATTAGTAATAATACTTTATATACTTCACTATGGATCATAATATTAACGACGATGAAATCGTTCAGTTATAAATGGATGAATTTGCGGAGAACAGTGGCTCTGAACTTGATGAAAATGATTCCGGTTAGTAAATAAAATATTTGCAATAAAAAAAAATAATTTTCAAGTATACCTCTTACGTATACCTACTATTTATTATTATATTTTAGATGAAGATGTAACAGATGATTTAAATAAAATGTATACAAATTTGTCTCCAGTTGTACCTGAATTTTATAACTACGTTGATGCTTTTGATCAATCAAACCTTGAAACAATGGTAATTTATTAATAAAAAACTGTTTATTTAAAATCAGTTGTTTTTTTTTTAATTGGTAGAGAAAATATTGAATGAAATAATAAATAAATAATAATAGTTTTAAATATAATTATTTACATTTAGTAATTACATTTTTTATTTTTTTAATACGTAATATTATTAGATGTTATGGAATACAATGAAAATTTGGCTATTCCGCTTGATGTGGAACAGCCTAACACTGAAGCACATACGTGGGGATTCGAAAGCGATGAGGAAGATTAAGATCGTCCAATGCATGTATCACCAGCACTTGATAGATTACCTGTGAGTCACAGAAGACAAGGAGCTCTTCCAAAATGGCGACAAAAAAATTCAAAGCCTAAACCACGTCCATTTACTGGTAATCAATACATTACAAATGAAGTAAACGAAAACTCCACTGAGCTAAAATGTTTTTAATTATATTTCCCACAATTTATTGTTAAACTTATAAAAAAAGAAATAAATAGATATGCATTTTCAGTTATTCGTTCAATAAAAAGATGAAATGTTATAAAAAAAAAAACAATTTGGCATAAGTGGAAACCTTTAACTATTTCCGAAGGGTATAAATTTTTTTCAATAATTTTACATATGAGTTTGGTAGAAAAACCACATATTAAAGATTATTGGTCAACTAACCCTGTCTTACAAACGACATACGCTTCTAAACTTATGAAAAGGGATAGGTTTATTAGTATTTTTTCTATGCTACACATAGCAAATAATGATAAATATGTTCGCAAAGGTCAACCTGGATATGATTGCTTATATAAAATTAGATCATATGTAAATTTTTTAAATGATAAAATGTAAAAAAATTATATTATCCTGGTCAAAATATTACTGTAGATGAAGGGGTGTGTCCTTTTCGTGGAAGAGTTCATTTTAGAGTTTATATGAAAAATAAACCCGAAAAATATGGCATGAAATTATTCATTGCTTCTGACTCTCTAACAGGATATACATTAAGTTTCGAGATTTATTCTGGTAAGGGAGAGGAAAATAATTCAATTATACCCCTATATAGTCGATTATTAAAACAGTATTTTAACAAAGGTCATACTATTTACATGGATCGATTTTACAAAAGTCCTATGGTGTTGGAGTATATTTGGGATAATAAAACGAATGGTGTAGGAACGGTGATGGCAAATCGTAGAGGACTTCCAAAAGATAGTGTAGTTAGCGCGAAGTTAAAAAAAGGTGAAATGGCTTTTGCTAGGAATGGTCCACAAATTTGTATTAAATGGGAAGACATAAGAGACGTTCTTATTATGTCAACATGTCACTCGGCTGACATGGCACCTGTCACTGTAAAAGCTAGAGCAGGTCCAATAAAAAAATTTAAGCCCGTGTCCATCATCGATTATAATAAATTTAAAACGGGAGTAGACCATGGTGATCAAATGATTACCTACTACCCCTTCAAACGAAAGACATTAAAATGGTGGAAAAAAATGTTTTTTTATTTATTTAAAGTCAGTGTTGTCAATAGTTTTATTATATATAAACATTATGTCATACAGAATAAAAATCCCTGTTTGAAAACGTCTATGCTCAATCTCTGTCAACAAATGTCAGAGAAATCAGGTGAAGTAATTGAGACTGGAACAGGATATGAGACAACTAATGTTGATAGGCTTATTAGTAGACATTTTATAAAAAAAATTCCACCCACAACAAAAAAAGTCTAACCCTCGTACAACGTGCAAAGTGTGCTCCAAAAAAATTAAAACAGGAAAATTAGATAGGTGTAAAAAAGAAACCTTGTACTATTGTCCAATTTGTAATGTGCCACTTTGCATTGAAAACTGTTTTGAAATTTACCACACGAAAAAACAATATTGGTAAAACAAATATAATAATTTACATGTTATATTTGTTTTTTTAAATTTTTTATTTATTTTTACGTAAGTTTTTTT
This sequence comes from Aphis gossypii, assembly GCF_020184175.1. Classification (NCBI taxonomy): domain Eukaryota; kingdom Metazoa; phylum Arthropoda; class Insecta; order Hemiptera; family Aphididae; genus Aphis; species Aphis gossypii. Next base: position 8,633 of record NW_026083128.1, read on the forward strand.
TATGTACGTATTTATGTAAATACTGTTAATCGTATTAATTCAAAATGTATTCATATTTTATTATTTGTTAAAATTTAATTATTATGAAGGAAAAAATGTTAATTTTATATAAAAAGTTATAATTTATGTTTATTGATTATATTTTAACTATTTCAGTTTTTGTATACGAAGAATGTGTATGTGTTCTTGTTATAATTATAAAGTTAAAAATATTACATGTGTTGCGTTTACATAAAAATTATAATATCATAATAATACCATTATTCGTTTAGTCCTATTATCTTACCAGCTTAATACTTGTATTTGTGAATCATGAAAAATACGACAAGATAAAATAATATTATCGGTCAACTTTTTGTTTTGAACATTGGAATGGTCGTAATCGGCTGTATATTACAGGTATCGTATTTTAGATAATCGTGTTTATTTTTAGACCTATTTTTAGATTAACACTCTGTGAGTACAATGAAAAAAAAATCAAGTTAATCAGATTATTCAATAGCTAGTAAATAATTACAAAAAACATGAGAAAACTGTCCGTCCACACAACAAATAATTGGCGGGAAATATTCGTCCGCATACATTTAACACACGTACCGTGTTAAACGCGGTATTCGTCTCCAACGTATTGCCCTTGTACAAATTCTAGCGTCTCACGTATCTAAATATCGTTGCCGTGTCTAACACGATACTTGTCTCCAATGTGTTAATAACCATTGTACCTCTACTAAGCGTAAATCCCAATCACTGTTGTCACTATCTTTAGTTATCATCGACAAACATTTGATCGCAACACCGTTCACAATCTCAACCTGGCCGTTACTACGTGGACTTTTTGAAAACACTTTGACGTGTATAATAAAATGTTCTCGACAAAATTTTTCAAATACTGCCGCGGTAAATGCAGTTCCCTGATCACTAATTATTATTCTCGTAGGCCTGCCGTAATGACAAATGAATTCTTTAATGAAAATTAACGTCTCATCTGATGTGGTGTCCTTTACAGCTCGTAACACAACATATTTACTAAAGCCGTCAACTACGGTGAGCACATATTTATTTTCCCGTTCAGTTAATACAAACGGCCCTACGTGATCGACGTGTATTGTGTGAAACGGCGTATCTCCTTTTTCTAAGGGGCACCTTTCCTCGGTATTTTAAAATAAAGACAACTAATACACCTATTTACATATTTAGAAATAAAATCACGCATTTTTGGAAAGTAAAAATTTTCTTTCACACGCGAAAGCGTTTTATCTATCCCCAAATGTGACAAGTCCTTATGCGCCTCATGTACAATATCATAACGTAATTCATCTAGTAAATATAACCTCCACCGACCTTTCGTAGTACGATATAGTCGTCCATCTTCCATAGCATACTTATCTACAACTGTACCGTCTTTTTCGTCAAGTTTGAAAATTATCTTTTAAAAAAATTCTTTTATCCGCCAATAATTTTTAACTATTGCAATCAGTTCTTATAATAAAATATATACCTATTAAATAAACTCTAAATCGCTCTAACGTACATACTATAGCTAACGCCTCTAGTTCGTAAGAATGATATTTTGCCTCCTCCTTCGACGTTTTACGACTATAATAACTAACCGGATGTAATTTTCCGTCTAATTGTCTTTGCATTAATACACCCGCCACACCATTTATACACGCGTCGGTATGTACCTCGGTGTATCCTTCTGGGTTATACATGGCCAAAATCAGTTTGTTAGTTAGTGCATTTTTTAATATTTCGATCGATTTTTCCTGTTCTTTTACCCAAATTAACGGTATATTTTTAGCTAATAAATCCGTAATTGGTCGGGCAATAACGCAAAATCCCTTAATAAACCGACGGAAAAAACTAACTAAACCTACAAACCCTCGTACTGCCCTAACCCAAATAGTCTAATCTACGCATAAAAAATTTGCATTTTTCTAATCTAATAGTGAGACCTGCGTCCTTATGCGCTTCTAACACAAGTTTTAATTTTGCAATGCCCTCCCCTACGTCCTTACTGGGTATAATTATGTCGTCCAAATATGCTAGTGCTACTGAAAATAAAAGATTACCTAATGCTAAACTAACCATCCGTGAAAAAATTGCCGGACAATTTGTCGGTCCGAAAGGCATTCGTTTAAATTGATAGTGTCCTTCTGGGGTAATAAAAGAAGTTTTTTCACGCGTGGAGGGGTCTTTTATAGGTAATTGGTAATAACCGCTAAACAAATCTAAACTAGTAAAAAAATTATTACCATATAACCGATCCAGTTGGTCATCAATACGTGGTAATGGATATTTGTCCGGAACAGTCTTCTTGTTGAGCTCCCTATAGTCAACGCACATTCGAACATCACCGGTTTTCTTCTTCACCAACATGATCGGACTGGCGTATGGAGAACTGCTATCCTCGACAATATTGGCACCCTTTAGTTCTTCGATTAGTTCACGTACCTTTTGTCGTTCGTGGAATGATAAACGGTATGGACGATAAACTACAGGTTGTTCATCCTTCAGGTTAAGTTTCATCTCGGCCAAATTTGTGCACCCCACTTGGCGGAGATTTCGGGCGACCAATTCCTTATATTCATTTAACACAATACACACGTCTTCGAGCTTATCCGACGACAAATCACTTACGATTTCGTCTTTACGTATTGATTCGGTATTTACCTCACGGTTAGTAGTCTGGATTTTATCTTCCATAAATAATACGCCTCTAGTGACATTTTGGCCCTTTTTTATTCTGTAATCTACGTCCGATAAATTCATTATTGGTACAGTTGCTAGTTCTCGGTCGTCCGTTGAGACTAAACATCGGGGAATCATCTGTTGTGTTGTTCGTATACCACCTTCTATACATAAGTCGGTACTACGAAAATTTGTACTAACAGAAATATGTCCTATGTGATTTTTTGGAATCACCACCGCATCATTTGCCCACATCGGAGTTTTAGTGACTTGATTTTCAGCACCAATCGGTATAATTTCTTTAACTTTTAATTTTCCCACCATACTGGTGATCATTATATGTGATTGTTCGGTAAACGGGTGTCCCACAAGCAACGCGATTTCTTGAACGTCGTCGGATACGACGTTGACCGACACACACGCACTAAAGCCGTCAATACTTATATTTGTTTCAAAACGGCCCACTGCCTTTACGCGTCCGAAACCGTAGTCTATAAATTCATCGTGAATTTTTTCATCATATACAATACTTAAACGGTCAACTTCACTTTTTTTATAGCTATACACGATGCACCCATATCCCATAACCCTAACGTAGGTACGAACGCAAACACCGTTTATGATCGCGTCCTTAAAATAATTATTCTGTACCACCGAAGTTCCGAGTTGCAATACCGCTTGGCTCTGTGGATTTTCACTACCACTGGCCGTACTATTTCCTTGTACGTCCGATTTACTGTTACATTCATTCGCCCGGTTTGGAACACCGGTAACACACTATAGTCGATTTTTTTGTACAATTTTTTGATAAATGTCCAGTTTCTCTACATCGAAAACAAATGACCTCCGATTTTGTCACAATACGATTATTCGATAGATGACCGTAATTTTTGCTATTCACGTTTTTACTTGAATTTTTATCCGATTTTGTGTTAAAATATTCGTTTTTATCTCTTATATATTCGCTTGCGGCGATCAAATGAGGTAATAATTCAGTAGGTCGTTGGTATTTAATAAGAGGACCAAGGTAATCTCGATATCGATCATTTCCTAATCCGCGAACTACCAACTGTATAATTTCGGCGTCACTCATATTCGCACGATTACATTTTGCGATTTTTTCGTAAAAATATTCAATCATGTTCTGTCCATTTTTCCGAGAAAAATTTTGAGCATCTAATTTTAATTGTATCAAGTGGTTGTCGGAAAATTATCTTTTAATAATTTTACCCAGTCGAGCCAAGTTCGATCGGCTCTCGGTAAACTGTCCCAATCATAAAGTATAGCGAATTCTTCAATTTTATCGATCCATTTATCGATCGCCATAGTCGGATTTACCGGGTTAAATTCCGGTAAGACGCCCGACACATCGCCTAACCAGCGACGGTGTTCGGTTACCATTTCAGTACCACCATCAACGACATTTTCACCACCCTCAGCCATTGCCACGTAATATTCCAGCCCTACTGTGGTTATCAAAAGTTGACTAATACACTGTAACCTCACTTCAACGAGCCACACGTCACGTATATACGCGATTTTCCACCGATTTTTAACGACTACAATATCGGTCAGCCCCAGTTACAACAGTTACAAATAACCTGGCCCGAAACGGTTAAGTTTTTCGAGAAGAAAAAAAAATAACAACGCGCACGTTTCGTTCGCTTAACAAAATATTCGAGTACGATAATACAATTTTGCACCACTCCACTGTATTAAAAAACGCACTCACGACTTGCGACTCACCCAATATTCACACACGCACACACACGAACCCCACACCTGAACTGTAGTAACTTAGTAAACCTGGGTCTGATGTGTGTGGTGTGGGAAAAAAAAGAATAAGTCGCAGTTATACGTAAATACGTTTATTCACCGACGACAGGCAACAACCAACAAAAATATGAGACGACCGGGAATCGGCCGTAGCCCCGACGTACACTAATTAATATTATCGATATTATATAAATATAAATATAAAATATAATACAATATAATGGTCCGTCGCCTGTCGATAACGATGTACGGGAAACCCGTCCACTTTCTATAGGGCAAGTTGATTATAGACATTTAGAAATTCCTGATCAATATGCATTCATTTATGTTTGTGGATATATTATGAGTAAATTGTCACGTAGCACAAATAATATTAATAATAGCAGGAAAAGAAAGAAGAAAACAAAACAAAAAAAGAGAAACGAAACAGCGAAGTAAAAAAGTATATACGATATTAAGGCAAAATTAATATAATACTAATACTAATAATAATAATAATAATAACAGAACCAAACTGTGCGTCAGAATAACAAGTTTATATATATATCTCGGAGGTACGAATAAAAGAATAGAAGATATATATATATATATGATAATATATATATAATAATTAACAACTAATAAGAAAAAAAACAACTGTCGCGAAAATGCACGGACTGCAGATAGAACGGCGGCGGGCGGTGATCGGTTGTCACGAACGGTTAACAACTACAGACAAAAACGCCGGCGAAGCTCTCGGCGGTCGTCACCCACGACGCGGGAGCTTCGGGGCTCATCGCTGACTCAGAAACTGGTTCGATTAATCGCTCGGTGTCCCGATTGATTATCGAACGAGTGATGATATTTAAGCAAGGGGGTCTAGCGGGTGAGATCGAGGTATTCGTGCGACACGACCGTGTCAAAATGTCTAACCAAACATACATGTGAAATATGTTTAGAGTATGCAAAAACACAAAAAAATTTAGATCCTTCATTTTTGCTGTTTTTTTAAAACGTATGAAAATGCTGAAAAATCAACGTTTGGGAATTTAAATATGCCTCATGAAAATTTTTACAATTATCTTTTTAATTTAGAATCCGAATTTATTAATATATTTCCTACTGTGGCTGTTGAAGTAGGAATAGGCGACAAACTTAAAACGAGAATGCTCAATATTGATTATGAACATAAATGTCCCAACTTTGACAAAAATTACCTACTCAATTTTTTTTTTGCGTTTTAGAATTTATGTTTCAATTAAATTTTTAAACAGACATTTAGTATCTGAAAAAAAAATTAAAAACAGAAAATTAGAAATTTTACAGCATTTGTAACACAAATTTTTGTAACTCCACTAGTATTATAATTATTTTGATGTATTATAGTTTAATAAATACCTTTTTTTTAATATGAGCTAATTACTAATTGAATTGTACAATACTACATTTGTTTCATTTATCTTTAAATAGCTGTAAATAAATTATAAAGTATACATTAATTATGTATTTTATGACTTGTATAATAATATTATGTGTCTCAAATCTCAATGTTGTAAATATAACATAGTTAAGTTTTAAAGAAAATAATGTCCTTTGTAATCATTTAGAATTCTTACCAATAATTATTAATTACCTATTATCAACTATTATTTTAATATGTACTTACTAATGTCCAAATATTGAAATAAATATTTTTATTATGTGAAGTATAATTTCATCATCATCAATGTGAAAAGTTTGTGTTAACTAATAAAATAATAAACAATAATAATTATTGCCCTTAACAGATTCATGTCATTACGCATTAACTTACTGATCAAGATCAATTAATCATTTATCATAATGAAATAGATGGATCTTGTCATTAATCATTAATTTAAATTAATTAATTAATGAATTAACTACCTAATCAATTACTATTTACGATCTTTATTTAATGGAAATAGATTTTAAAATGGTAAATACTAAATGGTATTAAATGGTACATATAAATATATAATAATATTGTATAACATCTGAACAATAATTTAATTAAATGCATGCTGCTACACTGATTTGGTCGCACCCAATCAGAGAATCTTATTTTTTTTCCCATTGTTTTCGGCCGAGTGAGCTATCTGTTTTCATATAGTCTGTGATCAAACTTTGATTATAATTTGACTGTGATATCATAGATATCAAAGTCCACTACTGTCCATAATCCGTATTCGTGTTATAAGTATTAGTAGTACCTATTGGCAGATACAAAACTATAAAGATATTATTACCTTGGGTCGAACGATAACGATTTATTATTTGACTATTGTCTTTACAAACAATAATTGTCTTTTAAATTTTAATCAATGTAATTAGCCTTAACAATCTGTGAGACACTGAGACAAACACTTGAAAACCTCAAACTACCTAATTTTGAGCAGCTATAACTCGTTAACGATTAAATGGAAACTAATAATTAAAATATTAAAATTCATAAAAAATAGCCCTATTATTATATGACATTTAAAATATAGGTTGCCATTTGAAAATCAATAGTTGATAGAGGTTTCACTTTTAAATATAAGCGTGAAAAAAATGAAAAAAATTTATAATTATAGAAAAGCATAAAACTAAACATTTTGAAAAAAAAATTGAACAAATTTTGAAATAATGAGTGTTCAATGATAAAAGAATCACCCTGTATATATATATACTAAAAAAGTGGGCAAGTGAGTACCGCTCTGCTGTACATTAGGTGCCGTATGGATCATTATTATATATTATAGGAGTGTTAAATTTGAATCCAATGATAGTTATCATTGTATACGAAAAACGATTCTGAACGAAGATGATTTGTCAGCCTAGGATATAATTTCTAGTGGTTGGTAAAAAAGGTGGTTTAAAAAAACCAGCTTATATTAAAAAATATTTTGAAAATTAAATCACGTAAAGAAAACGCGAATCTTAATAACTGGTAAAATTTTCAAGTATCTACGACTTATACTTTTTGAATAATAACAAATATTTAAAATCGTTTGAGGATAAATCGTTATCGTTACGCTATTTCGTTAAAATTTAAAATTCAAACGCACTTAAAATTTTTCCTATAATGATGCTTCGAGTTTTCTCTATATCTACTTGAAGGTAAACTTATGGAAAACTTAGTGTTGTATTTTTAATCCTTAGTTATAAACACAAAAAATTTTATGATTTTTCAACTTCAATATTTCGCAAATATTCATAATTTTGACGAATTTTCGTCAAAATTTGAACTTCAAATGCTAATAAAAAAAATTGTGCCTATGTATTCTTATAATTTTTTAATCACTATAAGAATAACATATGAGGAACTTTGTATTAATTTTTCAAGTATTTTGATAGGGCCAATTTTATCGACACTTCAAAAATATTTTTTCAGAAAAATTGAAAATTTCAGTTGTCTATAAATAGCTCAAAAAAAGTCAAAATATTTTGAAATTTAAATCACGTAAAGAAAACGCGTATCTTAATAACTGGTAAAATTTTCAAGTATCTACGACTTATACTTTTTGAATAATAACAAATATCAAAAATCGTTTGAGGCTAAACTGTTATTTAACGCGGTTTTTGTAAAAATTTAAATTTCAAACACTCATAAAAATTTTTTGTCTGAATCCGGTAGAGTTTTTTTTACAGATATTTGAAGAAAAATGTATGGAGAACCTTGTACCAAATTTTCAAAACTTAGTTATAAAGAAAAAAATTTTATGATTTTTCAACTTCAAAATTACTTGCAAATTTTCGCGTTTTCGACAGATTTCGTAAAAATTTGAACTAAAAACGCTTATAAAAAAAAATTGTGACTAACGATTTTTAATTGTTTTTAGCTACATTAAAAACAACTCATAAGGAACCTTGTATTAAATTTTCAAAACTTTTTGGTCATCCAAAAATTTTTTATCGACACTTTAAAAAAAATTTCTCAAAAAAATCAAAAATTTCAGTGGTCTATAAATAACTCAAAAAAAGTCAAAATTTTTTGAAAATTTAACTATATACGGATACTACTGACATTAACATTTGGTGAAAATTTCAAGTATTTTCAGTGATTAGTTTTTGAATTACAACCATAAAAAAAAATCGATTTGGTCGAAAACTGGTTTTGCGTAAAAATTCCCGTTTTTCCGTCATTTTTTTTTGGTTTTTCCCGGCGCTTTTGAAAACTATTGGAAATTTTTTACTTTTGACCCCCCAAAGTACAAACTACATTCACTTTCCTATCCGAAACAGGGTCCACTTTTTAAAATCGGATTACTTTTACTGCTAAAAAACGTGGTGACAGACACAAAAATAAAAAAAAAAAAAAAAAAAAAAAAAAAAAAAAACACACACATCATTGTAAAATCAATACATTCATCACTTCGTTCAGAATCTAAAAAGTACAGAAAAAAGTGCAAATTTTTGTTTACGTAAAGACAAACGTGTTGCATGAACGTCAAAGAAAAGTCGCCTAATGCAGGCGCACCGAACCCAGGTCCTCAACAGCACTGGTGTCCTAGTAAAATCATACCCCCGGATAATTTTACCGGGGGGGGGGGGGGGGTAAAGTTATCCTAGGATAATCATACCTCCGGTAACATTTTCCCAGTATAATCGTACCCCTCTAATAGGTAATATTTTCCTAGGATTATGTTACCAGGGGGATACGATTATACTAGGATAATTATACCCCCCACGAGTTATGGGTACTGGGTAGGTATGTAAGGTATTAATATTTGAAAATGCTCGTAACTCACTTAAGTATTTAAATGGTTGCATCCGAAAATTGCACACTTTTGATTTTGACCAGAAAAAGGTCGATACCTAGACAAAAACCGCACATTTTTCCGGTCATTATATAACAAAATACCCCAAACTTATAGTGGTTAAACCACATAGATTTTAGTCACCATTCGTTATTATTTTATTTGTCGGTCTTGTCTCTTGTGTATACAGTATACATATACAGTGATCTTACCTATAGGTATTTAGTGTTTTTTTTGCAGTTTTATTAAATTATTAAAATATTTTTAATCAGGCATAATAATGGATTTTAAAATAATTGAGAGTAATAAAGGGGTCAAGTGCTTAATACTCGTCAATTTTAAATACAGACAATTTAGAGTGTGTAATAGTGGAAATGTGGTTTGGCGGTGTTTTATTAAAAACTGTACGTCCACGGTTAAATGTAGTCAAATGAAGAATCTACTGAAAAACAAAAACAAGTTAGTAAATACATAATAGTGATATTTTCGATTTTTAATTGAATTGTATTTATTTTAGGAGCACTTGTTTAAATGGTGTTAACAATTTTTAATCGACGGAGATCGTTTGCAATTTTTAAAAAATGTCGGTAATAGATTTAAGCCAATCAAACTTTAAAAATTGTACACGCTTTACATTTTTAAATTTTTGTTTGAATACATTTTTACATTTTTTAAATTTGAATATTTGTAAATACTTTTTTTTTTTTTTTTTTGAATAAATTATAAATTATTAAGTGTATCTAATCTAGGTAAGTATAACCTTTTTGCGGTCGAAATACAAACGGCGCATCCGAGTTGGGTCCCAAATTATTTTAGATACTACACTAGTTGGGTCCCGGATTTTTATAGTTACTACACTAGTTGGGTCCTACATTATTTTAGCTACAACGCTAGTTCTTAAATATTTTTTGGTAAGTACTACACTATACTAACATTTTCCAAATAAGTCGTCGATAGATAACTCGTCGAGGTAGCATTTATCGCTGTTCCAGATAGTTTATTATAAGATATGTCAAAAATTATCAGATATTACTAATAACACTGAAATTATTAAGCGGCCCACACACGATCAGTTTAACTGTGCAGTTTATCTGTGAGATTAACTGAGTAAAAATTGTACCGTTATGTGAACTGAAGGTGTATAGGATACATCAGTTTTTTCATCAGTTATGATCACAGTTCTCTTAGTTTCTTCGTGCGGTGTAGTCACAGTCTACTGGTCTACTGTATGTTTATGCAGATGACAATGGGTGACCGAAAAAAAGAGCAGCCATGTGTTGTGTAATTGCAGCAGTGCTGCTTGAAGAAGAAAATAAACGGATGAAAAGGCCCCTTGAATGTTGATGCAAGGATTGGTTTTTGCAAAGAAGTGTTTTGCCCAGCGATTGTCATTTATTGAACGAGTTGAAAGAAAGAGGGGAAATTTCCGATTTCAGTAATTACCTACGAATGGATGACAACATTTTTCAAATGCTCTTGAGAAAAGTTGCTCCCCTCATCGAAAAACAAAATACAGTCATGAGAGCCGCAATACCTTCTCATGTGAGATTGATAGCTACGCTTAGGTTTCTAGCGACAGGAAGTAGCTATGAAGATTTGAAATTTTCAATGCGAGTTTCCCCTCAAGCACTCGGGGATATAATCACAGAAACCTGCATAGCAATACAGACAGCACTACGAGATTTCATTCGAGTAAGTGTATCATTGTTATTTGTTATAACAGTTTATTGAACTAACCAGGCTAATATTATAATCTAAACATAAGAAATTTGATTTTTGAAAAACCTTAAATATTCTAAAAACTGTTAAGTTACATAGAGTATATTTTAATTAATGATGAGTACCTTCAGCATTGGACAGCATTTAGTACATATTCTAATTAACTACTTATATGGGGTTTTACTGCTTTGTAATTAGATAATTGTAGTAATTTGATTTATATAAAAGAAAAAAGTCTGCAAGTGGGTACCGCTCTGCTGTACATTAGGGGGTGGGGTGGACCTCGGACTAGGGTAGATTAAATTTGAATGCAATGATAGGTATCATTGTATACGAAAAACGATTCTGAACGGAGATGATTTGTCAGTCTAGAATATATTATAATTAAATATTGTCATATATTCTATTTTGAAACAAATATTTTATTTTTCAATTAGGACGCATTTGCATTTGGCATGGTCAATCAATTTTTCCAAAAACATTGCATGTAGTATTATAATTCACATAGATAATATCTATGATAATTCATAATACCTTATATTATCATAAATATACCTGGTATACCATATTTTTTTTTATATAATCACATATAATATTGTACACAGCCAAGGTAAGGATTATAATCTATAAACCTTGCACAGAAGTTGTAATGCTGCAGCTGCTGATATAGATAATACACTTTATCTATATTTGTGATATTTTATGTTTTGTTTACATTCCATATGTTGACGTTGTTGGTTGATTACGGTTTTTAAAATTTTATTTCTATTATGAATTAACCATGTATTAATTGTAATCGTTTTAAATTAATATGATGCTACGTCGTATTGATTCCTTGTGTAACAATTACATATTAACATCAAGACGAGCCATTTCTTAAGATTTCATTATGTAAGTTTAATAAGTACCTATCACATTAAATTACTTAATATTTACTTATAATTATGTATTTTGTTTATTGTTTAGATATTACTAATGGCTGAATTTTATCATCAAATATGCATATTATAGTGTAACCAAGCTCAGCTGATGTTATACTCAGTGTACTATAATACAAATAGTTATTAGTTTCTCAACTGGTAGACTTTAGTACAGAGGTATTCCAAATAATTTGACCAGATTACTATGGACTATTTACAATATTAATAATTCAAATTAAACCATTATATAAAGGATTTTTTTTTATATTTTATAAAAATAACAGTGGATTAATAAATTTCTTAAATTCTAAGTTCAATAGATACAGAATTGTGTAAGAATTTTGTATCACACAGCACATTGAGTAATGACAAATTGTTTATAAGATTCATAGTTCACAGTACATCAACGATATCAACTAATAAAAATGTTTGCACTGTTAAACCCAATGAAGGCAATTGAAAGATTCATATACTTTCAACCCTTAAATTGATTAAATATTTTGAATCTGTAAAAAATAACAAATTTAATGTAATAAATTAGTATAAACATATATAATAAGTGGCTTTTTAAGTATTTACTTTTTACCTTTAATGTATTATAATATATTCAATAAATTGTTAGTATTCGAGTTGTATCATAGTTAAATGTACAATGTAAAATATGAAGTATTATGAATAAATAAATTTAAATAAACTCTGATTATTTATTTTTAGTCACTGTATATTATAATTATATACTTGGCACAAAATTACAAAATAAAATGTCCTAAACAATTTAAATTATGTATGGAAAATAACATCTATTATACAGGCTAAAGTCATCTAAATACTTAACACTGGAAGATAGGCTTTGCTGTATAACTGATATTATATAAGTTATTAAAATATGTTATGATCCTAGGCGAATACATAATAAATGTTGATAATCTTAAGACCGCACAATTAAAATTGTAGTTTGTATTTGGAGGATTGAATACAAACATACATAGTATCAGGTATTAAGGTCAGAAGTGTGGATAATAATATATAGCTCGATATTATTTAAATAAAAAAAAATCTAGGTTTCTGCTTATGTTAAAAAATAACAATTATTATAAGGTTAGCACCCTCACACTTTTTATCCAGGCTTGGGATTGGCAACTCATACATAATATTATGTAAGTGAATAATTGGCGGTTTATACGTTCCTTTTTGAATCCAATAACAGTCAGATTGTATACTTACAGGTTAAGTTTACAATTTATTTTTAGCTGTGTTATGTTTTGTTTTTTTTTCCAATTGGAAAATATTTTTACATCTTTTTAGAATGATAACATATACATCTTTGCTGTTTTGGCCATCTTTTTTCTGCAACTATTGTGTCATTGGCGCAAACCCAATTGGAAGTTCCTTGTCTCAGGTATGCAATGTAATGGCCAGAGCTCGTTTTTTCTCCCATTGTAATATTGCAGCTTGAGTTTTGTATTGTGCTCCAGCAATTTCCAAAAAAGAGGTGGGTACGCCACTAAGTTTTAGATCTGTTATCTTTTTGGGAACAAATTGACCATTTAAATGTTGGAATAAATAGTTTTAGTTGAATTACTATATACTCATTTGCTCTATTATCTGATGTTTATCTTCGGAACCTCCGATGTTATTACAATTATTGCATTTGTAGTCATTTAATGTATTCCAAACATTTTGATTTGTTGAAAATAATGTTTGCAAAGTTTGTGATCTGTGCTGTGGAATCTCAAAATGTAGAATAAAATTTGTAGGTGCGTTGTTGGCCGTTGTATGATTACAAGTATTGCAACGAATGGTATACAATTCTTGAAATCCAAATAAAGATTCAAATGTAGGTCTACTACAGTCCATAAGTGCTTCTAAAAATTCTATACAATCTTGTTGCTGTTGCAGAGTATATAATATTGTCTCATTGTCCAAATATTCTCTGATTGTTCGAGTATCACATGATCCACTGTTACTTGTATATTCGTGTAGGCTATGTTGAAGTGTTGGTCCGAGTTGATTATTGCGAATTTCATTTACAAGAGATAGACAATTAAAAAGAACCTGTATGACAGAATTAGCATAACATGACACACCATCAGTGTTAGTAAAGCCACAAAATGTACTACTTGATGTTATGTCAACTTTATTCTTAATACTTGATTTTTATTGTTTTTGAATTTTTTGACACAGTTGCATTATCACTTATTGTTTCTAATAATGAACCTGACCTTATGTTGCAATTTTCTGGAACTTTGAGAGTATTACTATTGACCTGAATAAATTGAATATCATTAATTATGATATTATAATCAACTATTTTGGTTGATTTAGTTTTAGTTTCTGGAACCAAAATAGTGTCACTATCAACCTGTATGAACTCAATATCGTCCAAGTTATTATTATTATTATTCAGGACCTTAGTTGATTTAATCGATTTTTTAGATTTTTCCACAGGAAATCCATCGATTGCAGGAACGTTTGGTTTAATAAAATTGTTTTGACTTCTTCTTGTACAATTTGGTCATCAACAGTCTCTGTATATTTTCTTTCCTTGAAAGTATCTATGTCCATAACCAAAATAGGTCTGTGATCACTTATGAGGGACTCGTACACCAAAGCCGCAATGTCAACATTTGTAATGACATTGTCAATGGTTGTTCCGTGATCTGTAGTAATACCGTCAACCAATATTTTGTAATTGAAATGTTTTATATTTGAACTAGTTGTTTTGGCGGTTTGTTGAAGTTTATATTGAAATCACCAATAAAGATAACACTGTTTTTAGCGCAAGCTACCGTTTCAATGAAATCACAAAGCTTCTGTAAAGGAAAATTTGGTGATGAATAAATCCCAATATAGGTAATATTTTCAATGATAACTTCAATTGCTTCTAAGTGTGTGTTTTTCTTTTGATCTTGAAGCAATGTTGTGCTGCAGGTTATTTCTTTATGATTAATGGATTCTCCAACAAAACAAATTGAACCACTTTTACCATTTGCATGTATACTGTCTATTCTACAGCATTCAGTATGGTTCTTAATGGTGTATGTGTCAGTTGATTTTGAACCAGTTTCTTGGAAGAACATTATTTTAGATTGTAAAAGAACGATATCCGCATTAATATGAGCTTCATATTTTTTTAAAGACCTATATTGTGTGACATGCAGGAGAGTGGCATGTTGTGTGTCATAATTCTAGAAAAGCGTGGAATAAGAACACAACTTGGTGTCCTGAGTCTGCACATTTCATGTTCAACTTTTGCAGAAGGTTTTGGTGGCTTTGCAGGAAAGTAGTCTATACGCAAACCTTGAGCCGAAGTTGCTCGACGAATACATCCTACATATAACATATTACACTTCAAGAGTTTTTGAGGTATATGAAATGCTACAGATTGATATGTGGCACCTTGACTTTTGTGCACGTCAATGCCAAAGCTTCCACTAAGGGCAATTGCATTCTAGTTACTTTATGGTGCTCTGCATTACCAAGTTGAAATTCTAATTTTATAATTTCAATTGGTGTCCACTTGCACATATCATGTGTGTTCGCCTTCGGGTTTTAGTTTATTTTTTATCTTCTGTCAGGTTAGTGACCCACATCTGGCTCATCAAACTTGATCCAAACTCTTTTTGCAACTTCTTTACCTCCTGCAGTCTGTCCTTTGTTTATTTGCATGAGTTCTCCGATTGCATCGTTCACTATGCCGTCTTCGGTTGAAATGTTAACTATCACCATGTATTTAGCTTTTTCTTTTAAAACTAACCTTAAAGCTAAACCCATAGTCTTTTGTCGTGGCAGTTTTTTGGCAGATTCAATATCCGATCGTTTCGCAGACGTATCAATGGCTTCGAATATGAAACTAACTTGATTCATAGAGTTAAGCACTCTCCTGTTCATTTCGTCGACTTAATTAATAGAATTAATTTAATAGATTTAATCGATAACATTTCTACAGCACTTGGAAATTTAGTCAATATTTTTTCAAAACTATCGTACAATGGTGTTGCTATACAACGGTGCTAATTGAAAGAAATCACCAAACACTATTACATTTATGTCACCAAATGGTTTATTTATTCTTAATATAGACCTCAATCGTTGATCAATGTATCCCAGTGTTTTTATGCCAACCATGGAAATTTCATCAATTATCAAAAGTTTTACATTGGCAAACTGACAACGTAGTGTATTTGAAATATCTGAACTTAACTTTGGTAACAATCCGGCAAATTGATTCAATGGTATTTTGAAAGCGGAATCAAGTGTTAATCCTTTTATTCCATATTCAGCTTTACCTGTTGGTGCTGTCAGCAATACGGGAGGAAGTGACAGATCATCTATTTCTGGTCTAAGATTTGCTATCCGAATTACAGATTGTGCTAATGCTCGTATAAGCATTGACTTTCCAGCTCCTGCTGGTCCAGTGACAAATACCTTCATCGCAGGATGACCTTTTCCCCAAAATTGACTTCTTATAACATTAGTTGTGTGATATAAGAGTTGGCGTTGACCGTCGTTTAGACATCCAATTAAGTCTTTAAACTGTTCATTGTCTATCAGGTGCACTATTATCTTACCACCATCTTTAGGTGAATCTACATCTGATGTATTGGTATTTTCAACATAATCTCCAACATCGTTTATTAGTACATCGTCTGGTACCCAATCTTCATCGTCTACAAGCTGATTGTTGTTACGGCCTTGTTCTCCTTCTATTGGATTTCATTATCGTCTAATTGGGTTTCTTCTACTTTATTAAACTGTTGGTACAACTTTTTATTTGATCAATGTTTGTTTCATACACTTGTTTATAGTTAATATCTAACAAATCGGTTTTTTCATTGTGCCATGGTAAAAATAACATAATATTTTCTCTGTAAAAGTCTTGTTCATTTTTATCCACATTAAACCTAACATACCGTATGATTTTTCTGATTTTACGTTTATGTATATACTTGTTAGTTTTCCGATTAGAGTGGAGTCAATCGGATAAGTGGTATCAGGTTCATTATCAGTGTCAGAATCAGAACTGTTTTTAGCCGGTTTTTTTACCGCGAACTTCGTAATTGGAGCCAAATTCTGCTAAAGTTACAGAGTTAGAGAGTTAGACTGTGTGGTCTACATGAATAGTATTCATTGAGACCGTCAAAAAAAATGTCATCAGATTTTGGAATCATTTCTCCTCTAACTGCCATTGGTTTCAACATTCGAGTTCTTTTATCAGGATGGCTAGTGTTTATAAATATATACCCAGTTGAAGTATTGCATTGCTTCATACCTAAGCAAGTGTACACTGCTTCCTGTGCAGAAATTTCCTGACTACCTGCAAAAGTTGACGCTATCTTTTTCAGTTGTTCTTTAACCGATAAATCAGTAGAAGACTTAAGATCTTCTACAATGTCTCTCATTAGTTTTGATATTCCACGTTGGCTTTTTCCAATATACTCGATTACATATCTAACACAAGAATAAACGTCCAATATGAACTGTATATCCATGTTAGATTGCCATAACGGAAATAATTCTTCATTGAATCCAGAAACCATTCGTTGTTTTATTGTACGTTTTAGAAAAACTGTTGGCCGTCTGATAACAGTTCGAATAATGGATTTATATTCATTAACATCTTTAATTGACAATTTTTGTAAAATGTCTTTTAATGATGGATCTGAAGATGAATCACTGTCCTTGAAGTCTCTGAGGTATTTCAGAAGTTTTTCATATTGTAGTGTACGAATTTTTCTTGTGATTGGATTACTTATGTCTTCTGTTAGCGGAGTCAATATACAGGTTTCATTCATTGGCGGATATGGTATGTTGAAGCGACACTTTTTCATTTGTTTGTCTTTGTCAGTTCTGTAACAAGTGTGTGTATGGCTATGAGTATTTTTATGCAAATACTCATGGGCCGGACTGCCTCGTCTACCATACACGTAATGTATTTGTTGATAAGAGTTACACATGCACCAAAAGTTTCTGGTTTGGCTGGGTCGAAAACAGGTGCATTGTCTAACCACAATAACATGTGTACATGTGGACTGCCCCTATGTTGATATTCGACACGATAAAAGAAATGTTTCACACTGTGTTCTTTGAAAATAACATTTTTGGACTTGATCAATTTAAAAAGTGCTCTATACCTATGATCAAAATAAGTAGCACAAACAACTGGGTCTCGTCGAATTAAATCTGATTTTTGTGCATAAGTTAGGACAGTATCATCAGACAACGTTTTGGAGTAACGCAGCTTATACAAAATCTTTAACAGATCAGTTCAAGTTGATTCACTAGGGCTAAATGTTAAGAATAATGTCGGTTGACCTTCTTGACGCACCATGGCAAAAACATTTTTTCTCATCGCTGCAAGATATGAAGGTGAATTTTGTACGTTGTGTAACATTCGGTATCCTTGATCGTTATCTATCATTTTGTTTAGAACAGCTGGATTTGCTACGTCATTCGCAGTTGTGTTTCCTTTTTTGTTTTTTCGTAAAACAATTTGCACATTGCTTGCAATTAGTTTTTGAACTAATACTTTGCATTTAAAAAACAAGTTAGATGAGTCTGATGCAAATCTTCGATCTACATTCAGCAGTTCAGACCTTACTACTTTTGAATAATTTTTTAAAGGTGATTTATTTGTACGTGGATGCCCACCAAATAAATCAGGAAAAGCTTTTTCCTCTGCATGGTCATCAATAAGAATAGATAACGGTTTCATGCCTTCACCTGGTGCAAAAGAAACAAAATCACAGTTTTCAATCATCGTGTCCATTTATCCCGGATTGATTGGTTCAATATTTGTGTCTTCATCGTCTGTTTCTTCACTTTCGTGATCTGAACTGTTTTCCAAACTTTTTGTTGTTTCTGACACATGCGCCAGCCAATCTTTGTCTATTACAGCATCTTTATATAGAGTTTTTTTAATCAAATCATTCAATGCTGATACGACTAATGATGGTCTGACATTTTGATAAAGATAATGTTGTTTAAAGCACGATTTTCTTTTTAATTTTACCTTCATCATCTTAACTGCAGCTAAATTTTCGGCACGCCTTGGCAAAATAGATGTAGTCTTAGTCAGATCTATTGGAACATTGATAACGTTACCTTTGATTTTGAGCTGTCCATCACTGCGAAGACATTTGAATATTTTCATAAATGGTAATCTAAGGGAAACCATTTGCTTTTCTATTTGATTTAATTGCGTAACTGAAGACGAAACACTGTTTAACTAATAACCATTTCCTATGTACAACGGAGGAACTTTGGATTTTTTTATATGCGGAAGACAACTTGTACATATCGTCACAGTACTCTTGGCATCACTTGGAATTGACATCCCAATCGATTGAAGATACCAGAGTTGCATTTATTGACACTGGATGGGAAACGCAATCTATGACACGAATAACATTTTTCTGATAAACCTTGAGACCTTTTCAAAATATATTCAGATATCAAAACATCTTCTTCTGCCTGGTTCATTTAATTTTTGCCGTTCTCGTTTTTATAAGATATTGAATTGGGTGTTTTCTTTTTAGTAGATACATTTTGACATAGGCTACTATCTGATGGTAATCTTCGCTTTCTAATGTTTCGAACATTTTGAATTTGATATGTTTTTTGAAAACTGGATTTTCCATTCGTTTCAATCTGTTCTTCACACTGGCAACCTTGTTTGCATTTTTTATAACTGGATCTTGCAATCGTTTCAACATGCTCTTACGACTGGCGATCTGGTTGGCTTTTTTAACATCCGGATCTTGCAGTCGTTTCAACATGCTCTTACGACTGGCGATCTGGTTGGCTTTTTAAACATCCGGATCTTGCAGTCGTTTCAACATGTTCTTACGACTGGCGATCTGGTTAGTTTTTAAAATCGGGATCTTGCAGTCGCTTCGACCTGTTCTTACGACTGGCGATCTGATTAGCTTTCTTTAAAACTGGGTCTTTCAATCGTTTATTGTATTTTAAATTTAACAATTTCTTGATTTGTAGCAACAATATCATCAGACGCACGGCTTAATTGTTTCTCATTTTATCCTTTATTTGGATTTGACGGAATCCAAAAAAATTAAAGAGCTTTATTTATATTTAACTATTATAGGTATTATTATGTTTAACACGAAAATCATAATATATGAGTACTTTTAATTGGTAATCAGTCAAAAAGTCTATGGAAAAAAGTCAGAACACATGTTTAGTGTCGGACAAACAAAAAGTCCGAAAATACAAATTATTCTATTAAATTTCATTATAATTGTATAATTTATTATCCATTAATCAATTTTAATAGGTATTTTAATATACATGTATTTATCTAGAATCTAGATCTATATAATGTTTGTTCTTTATATAATAATCGTGGTAATATTGATTATTGTTTGTAGGTACATAATATAATTTTATTTTACCAGATCGGTGGCTTTTTTAATATCAGGATCTTGCAGTCGCTTCGACCTGTTCTTACGACTGGCGATCTGGTTGGCTTTTTAAAACTCCGGATCTTACAGTCGCTTCGACCTGTTCTTACGACTGGCGATCTGGTTGGCTTTTTACATTCGGATCTTGCAGTCGTTTCAACATGCTCTTACGACTGGCGATCTGATTAACTTTCTTTAAAACTGGGTCTTTCAATCGTTTTATTGTACTTTTAAATTTAACAATTTTCTTTGATTTGTAGCAACAATATCATCAGACGCACGGCTTAATGTTTCTCAATTTATCCTTTTCAAGTTCTTGCAAATAAGAACAATGTTTTCGCATGATATTTGTATTGCTTCTTTTTATATGTGTACGTTTACTCGGACTTCCCATTTTATGAAAAAAAAAAAAATATATATATATATATAAGACAAAAATAATAATTAAAAATAAACTTACAGCTAAAAAAAAACCTTAATACTAAAAGTTTAAAAAAAAAAACAACAACAACAACAACAGCTGCTACCTCTGTCAACCAAAAAAAAATACAAAATTAGCTGATAATATGAGTATATAATATTATAAAGAATTAATTTGAAAATTACCTTAACACAAGTCGCAATCACAGAATCCATATAATAAAAACAGAATCGATAATGATCTAAAATAAAATTATGAATATTACCAAAAAGAAATATATAATAAAAACATTTGAATGTTAGTAGCACACTTATATAGTGTAAAGACAACCTTGAAACTTTGACTACATGTTGGTATACAAATTTATACCAAATTCCTAATTTATTCATTCTCCTTTATTAAACAAAGTAGTTGTTATTTAATAAATAATAAATATATCTAATATTTTAAAATTAGCTAAAATTAAAATTCTCCTTTATAAACAAAGTAGTTGTTATTTAATAAATAAAAATATATCTAATATTTTAAAAATTAGGTAAAATTAAAATATATAATAATATTTCCTACTCGTAGTATCTAATAAGTAAAATATGTAAAAAGAACATAGAAAAATAAACTTTAAAATTAATTATGTTTTGTTTACATTTCTTATGAATAAATCGTTATTTAAACATATTGATGTTATTTTACTACTAGGAAAAGTAATTAGAATATTGATTTAGTTATTTTAGTTAATGAATAATAAATTCAATAATTTTGTAATTTATTGTTATTTGATTATGATAAAAAATGTGTTAATATTTTTTTCAAACATGACTTAGTAAGACAAAAAAACTAAACTGTTTTGTATTCTACACACGTTCTTATGTTTTTAATAAAAACTAGTATTATACTTTAGTATTATGAGTAATTGTTATAAATTCACTTAATTAATATAAGTTCATTACTGTCAAATCTCTTTTATCACTTCATTAAACGATATATAAATATTTTTAATTAAATTTTTTATAGAAAAAAATACATATAATGATAATACATATTATGATATAATATAAGTTGTTACACAACTATCAATCCTCTATTCAGATTTGTGACTTAACCAAGATTACACTAACCTATTGATATACAAATTTAAACACATATATATGACAATAATATTATCCATTCAATTACCCAGCAAAATTGACTGATCTAAATGTTTAATATAAATAATTATTACAATAGTATTCAATAAACAAATGCTAAATATTTATGGAAACAAAAAACGTTCAGAATCTAAAACTAAAGAGCTTTATTTATATTAAACTATTATAGGTATTTATTATTGTTCAACATCAAAAATCATAATATACGAGTACCTAATTTTTAATTGGTAATCGGTCAAAGAGTCTATGGAAAAAAAGTCCGAACACAAAATACAAATAATTCTATAAAATTTTCATTTATAATTATCGAGATAATTATATAATTTATTATTCATTTTAATCAATTTTAATAGGTAACTAGATACATGTATTTATCTAGGATCTAGATCTATATAATGTTTGTTCTTTTATATAATAATCGTGGTAATATTGATTATTCCTTGTACATAATATAATTTTATGGTAGATAACATGTAGACATACAGCCACATATCATAGCGATAAATATATCTTAGATCATATACGATCTAAGAGATATTTAATATAATATAATATATAGGTAATTAACTATAGTAGATTTCCGTTATATTTTTTTTAGTTATACAAAATAATAAGAATAAGAAAATAGAAAAAAATATGATATAGTGCGGCCAGCGAAACTAGAAGCTTGAAGGTCAGCGTATTTCCCGATCCTAGTACGTTTCAGCGCGGGGGGCGGAGCCAAAACCTCTCTGCATAATGTATACATATTTTTACCGATCCTAATCTAATTCAGCGCGAGGCGCTGAACCCACATAGGGTTCGTAATTATGATATAAACACTTAAAGCAAATATAATATTAATTATACATAAATTATTTATTATTAATATTTATATTATGTTTATTTATCAATATATGTCACATAATAGATAATATTTGTTATTATTCAAAAAATATAAGTCTAAAAAGTATAAAAAGTATAAGTATAGATACTTGAAAATTTCACCAGTTAGGGTAGATGGATTGGCATTTCTTTACATGATTTATTTTAAAAATATTTATATTTATGAATATATGTCAATATATATTATATTATAATTAAGCTGTGTTACATGCAGTGTTATTGTAAAAAAAGTGTAAAATGTATAAAAAATCATAGATTATAAAAATAAAAATCACAGGGTATAAAGATAAAAATGTATAATATTAGTGATGTGTTGCATTGAGCTTATTTGCTTGTATATTTGCTCCTAAATTTCTTTTAACTTTCTTTTTTTTTTTAAATTGAATTGTCTCGACTTTAGATCGGCGCCCTGCTTGAATACGTTTTGATCCTTTTGTGAGTCCAGCTCTATCTTTACGACGTGCGATTGCAGTAGGTTGTACGCTTATATTTTTTTTTGTGCTCCGCTTACCCAAATTCACTAAAAGAGTTGATAACTGAGCAGGTGTTTGTATTTTTGCCAATTTAGTATTAGTTTTTTTTTTAAAAATTTAACATAGAAAAATCTTTGTTAGTTGTGATTAAATCGCAAATTGAGTTAAAATTATTTTTTAATTTTTGTATTTCAGAATCATATTGTGCATTAATATCTAATATATTATCTTGATCAATGTCGTTTTTTTCAGAAATATTTAAATCAGTTGTATTATTTACATTTGATGCGGTATTCAATTGATTTAAATCAATTAATTTATTTGAGTATGTCATATCACCGAAAAAGGTTTCGTCTAGCTTATTTAAATCACCGAGAGCAAGTTTGGCTAAACTTACTCTATCAATTGTTGTAATAGTGGTGCTGTATCAATATTTGAATATTTTTCATGCACAGCACAAAGGTGCTTACAGAATGCTCCTCCTTGACCTTTAACGCATTCACACATATTAATATCCGAAAAAACAGTATACTTAATTTCTTCATTTGTCGAAGACTTAACTTCGTACATATTAGAAGTGAGTTGAATTATAATTAAATTTTTTGCAGCATTAACAAATTTCGAGTAGCATAGTTGATTTTTTGTAGTACGTTTATTAGCAAAATTTATTAATCGTACTTTATGATATCTTTCAAATACCGTGCTAATAAAATCCGCTAAGGCACACATATTAAATGATTTACATCTCTCAAGTACAATGTCTTTAAATATTCGAATTGAAGCTTCAACAATATTATTTGTGTTATTCCCTCTTGTTGGCAATTTAGAACGAAAACACAAGCACCATTCCGTATTTCTTTTCCATAATTTTTCTACGTAATTTAAATAATTAATATATTTTTTTGAACAATTATCCATTTTAAGACTGTCCATTTCTTTAATACATTCATCCTCATTTGTGGCATACATAACTTTTCTAAATATATTTATTAAATGTTTACGATCATTGTTATGGATTTGGTGACTACTGTTCCAAAGCCAGCGCCAAACTGCTTGTAATACATGGAATGCGCATAAAAGCAAGGTTAATTTTGGAAAACATGCTTGCAATGCTTTTCTCTCTGCAATGCTATCGTCTGTCATAATCACGTTTGGTTTACCTCTTCCATTAAATCCATTGGGGCCAATGAGTTTTTTAAGAAGTTCAAATGCTGACATATAATTTTCCTGGCTTTGGCCAGTATGAAGAACCACGCCCATAGGTATGCCCCCAATTTTGGATGACCCAAAAAAAAATGTAACAACTGTATTTGTTTGGTCACATGATCCACTTGAGTCGACAAAAACGATATCTTTAGAAAAGTCCATTGAATGAGATCTCCTCATAATTGGAGTAATAATAGCAACATTTTGTTTTACTTCGTCAATTAATATTTCAATACCAATTACTTCATATACATTTTTTTTTTTTTTAAACTGTATACATACTATTAATTGTTCTATCACCAAAATGTAACTTCCTAAAATAACAATATTTAAGAAACTATAGGTAAAAATAATATTTTTAAAAAGTTTTAAAAGTTATTAAAAAACATTATTTTAATATTTGAATAATATTTTTAAAAAGCATTTTACACTATTCTGCTTTATACCAAAATTCTGTAAGTTAAACTGATCAATCATGTTTAATATAAATTTATACCTAAATAATAAAATATTTCGATGTCTCGCTTATTTTAATGAACTAAAATTTACTAATTGATAACAATTTGTCATTATATTAGTTACTATTGTTCCTTAAAAAATAATAATAATATTATGTGACTTACCGCCATTCGTCATGTAAAGTGTAAATTTGACGTGTCCTGGGATTTATTTGTGAATTAGCTAGGGTTTTTATGAATGAAAAATCGGCCATTAAATCGTCGTCACTAGCTAAATTTAATTCATGAAATTCTCGAGCTCCGGCAGGTGTCATTCCCATATTAAAATATTCAAAAAATTGGTCTTTTGTTTTTTGGTTCACTCTTAAGTAACTGAACGCTTCTCCAACATTAATTGAATGTTGATGTTCAAAATTAATCTGGACGAAATAACAATAACATAATGGAGTATTAATTAGATTGTTTATCATACTGTATATTATTATGTTTATCTTTATTGTTATATAAATTATATATTATAAAAATATATTAATTAATTAAATCATTTAAATCCTAATATAGGCAAAAGGTAAATTTTTAAAACTAAATTATACTCCTACTTCCTATTAAAAACTTCTACTATTTATTATTATATACGATATTTAACCTATATAGGGCATATGCTATGTATATTATATTAACTGTATTTTTGATAATATAACTAACATATATAATATAAATAACAGATATATAAATATATATATAATGATACAGTAATGTAAATAATCTGTATGATATATTGTATTGTTTAAATATATATACAATATTATCTCTTACCTTTATTTCAGTATTTAAGCCATCTTTTAACAAATTATCATTTTTGATAGTATCCTTTGTAATTTTTTTGACCAAAATTGTAATAGTAGCAACACATTTCAAATTTCGATTACGTGTTTTCAATTCAGTGTGTTTTGATTTATTTTTTTCATTATGTTAACACTTGTATATTTTTTTAAACAAAAATCTTTTTGGATTTGAAATTTGATGAAACACAATCCAGTTGGTAAACGTTTCTTCAGAAAACTTGTTAATCCAATCTTGAACTAGTTTTGATAAATCATTATTGATATCAAAGATAGTCCTCAACACGGCATTAAAATTTTCACAAGTTTTAATATCACTATTTAAAACAACACAAGATGTATCAAACTTAAAAAATTGACTTACATCCATTTTTTTTATAATAAAGTATCTAATAAGTTATTACTATCTAAAGTCGAGACAATTCAATTAAAAAAAAAGAGTGATCAAGTAGGTAGGTATCTCTCTGCTATACGATAAATTATAATTTGGAACCTACTAAAAATACAATTTAAAAATATTTTATAAAACTAAAAAACTGATGTTAAATGTATACATAGTGTGCTGTATGGATCACTATTATATATAGGAGTGCTAAATTGAATCCAATGATAGGTAGGTATCAATGTATCATTGTAATCGAAAAACGATTCTGAACGGAGATAAATGTCAGTCTAGAATATATTATATTATATAATTTAATTATTATTATTTAATTTAATAATATATTTTCAACTTTTTGCTATTACACAAATTTTTTTATAAATTATAACTTTAAAATAATTTGCAAATATTCATGATTTTGATGAATTTTTGTCATTATTTGAACTTAAAACGCTAATCAAAAAAATTGTGTCTATGTATTTTTGTAATTTTTGAATATTTATAAAAAAATATAAACAAAAACGAATATTTCAAATGCCTATAAATAGGAGCATTAAAATAAGTGAAATATTTTTACACTTTTTTTACAATAACACTGCATGTAACACAGCTTAATTATAATATAATATATATTGACATACGAGTATATTCATAAATATAAATATTTTAAAATAAAATCATGTAAAGAAAATGCCAATCTACCCTAACTGGGTGAAATTTTCAAGTATCTATACTTATACTTTTTTACTTTTTAGACTTATATTTTTGAATAATAACAAATATTATCTATAATGTGACATATATTGATAAATAAACATAAATATAAATATTAATAATAAAATAATTTATGTATAATTTAATATTATATTTGCTTTAAGTGTTTATATCATAATTACGAACCTATGTGGGTTCAGCGCTCGCGCTGAATTAGATTAGGATCGGTAAAAATATGTATACATTATGCAGAGAGGTTTTGGCTCCGCCCCCCGCGCTGAAACGTACTAGGATCGGGAAATACGCTGACGGTCACGCTACCGGTGGGCGTTTTCGTAAAAACCAGGAGTTCTAAATATTTTGGTTGCTTGTAGAGCTGAGCGATCTTTTTTTCGAAATGAAGGATTCTTCGTACCCCTAGTAACAAACGGCCACCGGGAGCGTGGCCGTCAAGCTTCTAGTATCGCTGGCCGGACTATAATATAATACGTACCCATACGTACAGACATTTTTAAATTTTAAAAATAAATATTAGTTATAAAGAATATTTTGTATTTTCCGACTTTTTGTTAGAAACTAAATAATGTGCTTAGACTTTTTGTCAAACTTTTTTTAAAACGGACTTTTCTTCAGCGATTAATTTAATATTGCTGTGTATTCATAAAATGTACAATGTACATACACGCTACACAACTTGATAAAGGAAAAAAAATTATTCTCATACATGAGGAAATTCTTGACATAGGTACTAATATAATATATATAGGTATATACACGAATCGATGATTGCAAAAGCGTCATATGAGACAATTATTTAAAACTTTTGGATAATTGATAAAAATAATATCATAATATTAGCATAATATTCAGTTTAGCATTTGAAAATTGTTGAAGCATAAAATTATGATAATTTGTGAAAAACTATAATTATAAATTATAAATAATTATAAATAATTTATCAATATGAAACATGAGTAGATTTATGATGAAAAAAAATAATTTAAAAAAAAACATAATATGGAGACCAAATTATAACTATAATTTGAGTTTTGTGTAGTATTATCAAGCTTTAAGTACCACGCAAAGTGATATACAATTAAGCAATCTCCACTACTATGGGCTAATACTATTAAAACAGAAGAAGGTGGCCCGGACAATATACAAATAATAATATTAAATAAATTTCATTCAAAATTAAAGTATGGATCTAAAACATGATATATCTTTCGGATCACCCCCCGGCTCCCGTAAACATACCATTGCACCTATATAGTATGTGCCTACTAGGTATTAAAATTATTAACTTAAGTAGTTACTCACCAGAAAAACAATGTATTTATTAGATATATAAATGTGTATGAAAACAAGTCCCTTTCACATCGATTGCTAAAAACACACTAAATCAGATAATATATAATCGACGAGTTGGTGCCAATAACTATACCTAAGGAAGGTATAGAAAAAAATGTATTTTGATATTTTGTTGCGCGTGTTAGCAATTACTAAGATAACGATTACAATTTCGAAAGTCCAAAAGAAATGTATTTTGATATTTCGTCGCGCGTGTCGCCAATTACTTAATATGACAGTTGAAATTTCAAAAGGTCAAAACATTAGATATAACAATGAAAAGTATCTATGACTTAGACCCACATCGAACAGCATCGGTAGAAAACGGGTAAAATTATACAGCGAGTACAGGTAATAAATTACGATAATGATAATTAAAAAAAAAAAAAAAATAATAATTGACAAGGATACTTCAGACAAAGGTATATCAGTAGAGATAAACTTCCGATTTTGGCACACACGTTAAACTACGAAAATAATTAGACCATTCGACGGTATACTTCACGAGAGTACCATACCTCTAGAGTACCTACCTATAATTTCTATCATCATCATCCATAAACACCAAAATTAAAGTAAGTACAATATTGACGTAACTTTATATTAATATTTTTATTTTTTAACTGGATAAGTAATGTTAACACACAAAGAATTAGAATTTCTTTAAATGCATAATATAATTTGCGATGTGTAAAATATGTTTCATAAGATTAATTGCTGTCGTTAGTAATTCTTGAACAAATTTACATCGGAGTAACGTTTTATGAACCAGTTTAGTATTAAAATTATATTATAAATTATAGTACCTATAACATTGAAGTTATAAAAGAAAAAATAGTAGAGTAGGATTTATTAAAAATAATATTTATAAGTGATTATAATTTAAATTCCTAAATAAAATTGGAAAATACAAAATATGCTTTTATAATTTCTGTAACTAAATGTGTTTGAAATCCGTCATATACATATACCATATTATATTATAAATTAGAGGTTCCCACCAGAGCCT
Organism: Aphis gossypii; assembly: GCF_020184175.1. Taxonomy (NCBI): domain Eukaryota; kingdom Metazoa; phylum Arthropoda; class Insecta; order Hemiptera; family Aphididae; genus Aphis; species Aphis gossypii. Next base: position 37,783 of record NW_026083128.1, read on the forward strand.
AATTTACCAAATATATGGCTCAGGACAAAATAATATACTAGTATATAATATTACATAGTTAGTGATAGTCACTGGTGGGTCCTTGGCCACGTGGGCCCAGGACAAACGTTTATTTTGTCCGTGCGTAAATATGGCCCTGGTTCCCACCAACCTATAGTCCGCAGACCATACCTACCTACAAAATTTAAAAAAATATTTTAATTTTTTTATATACTTTCAAATTGTAAAAAAAACAACGTTTTTGTTAAAAAATTATATTTTTAAATATTTTTTATCCTTATAATTTTTTAAGTTTTTTACTTTTTTGAATGACAACAGTGTTTTAATTTCATATTCCAAAGCAGAATAATTGAAATTCGAATTTAGGGCCAGTAGTTTATGAGTTATACTTATTTAAAGTTTAGACAAGCGGAGTAGTGGACAGACATTTTACGGGGTAACCCTGTACCACTCCACTCCGCGCATCTAAACTTCAAATACTTATGATTTAAAAACTACTCACCCTAAATTCGATTTTTATGTATCAAAATACTCAGAAAATTATTCTGCTTTGGAATATGAAATTAACTATATGTTGTCATTAAAAAACTAAAAAAATTAAAAAAATTATATGGATAAAAAATATTTAAAAATGTAATGTGTTAACAAAAACGTTGTTTTTTTAACAATTTGAAAGTATATAAAAAAATATTTTCAAAACATGAATACTTTTGAAATAATGAGTGTTGTTTGATAAAAGAACCACCCTATATATATCATATATTTAAATGTATTTCATTATGTTATAGAACATAATTACTATAATTAGTATTTTGTAAACTTAATTCATTTTACTAATTTTAATCCAAATATATTATTCAAAAATATAAATCTGTATTCTAAGTAATCTTGTCACTGATGTCATGAGTGTCATCCCTTGCCCAACTTAATTAAGTCACAGTGTTCAGCATAATATTTATTATCTTATCCAGATACCTAATTATTTTATTCATTATGCCTAACACAATACTTTTGTTCTACTGTTTTGGCACCGTCGGGTTCCTACGGAACCGGCGGTTAGCCTAGCGATGTCCGGGTGACGAGGATTAAGGAGAAATAAGCTTGAGAACAAAGTTAAGTGGTAATAATGGTATAATAATAAGTCGTGACTTAGGTGTAGGTAAATGGTATATAATATTAGTTGCCCGGCGGAGACATCTCTCCGCGTCGGCTTACACCAAAAAAAAGGGAATCAATAACAGTAAATAAGACCGTCGGTCATAGAGACGGGATAGAATAATAATGACAACGGCGTATAATATAATAATAAAACAAATGATAATAAGACAGCAACGATACCCGACGACGACAGTAGAGTCGCGGAGATAGTGGCGGCCGATGTCCTTGACCGATAGCCGGTCTATTTGAGTCGGTCCGACGGCGACGGCAACTGCGTGTACACGCGTATGGCTTCGGTTCGCGGCGGCGGCGGCGATTAGACCGTTTACGTATATAATTGTTCACTGCGACCGGCTTCAACCCACGACGAGCTCAGACGCGACACAAAACAGTTTATTAGAGCCTCAGTCTGAGGCCCTCAGAGCTTAGACGAACACCCAGAAGCGGCACTGTGCACGGCGTTACGCTTTTAGGCCTTTGCACATTGACCGGGCCTCCACCCGATATAGCCATACTGGGTCTTTATGTAAAGGCGCCGAGTTTCGAACATCTACATTTTGGGTTATGAATATTGAATACTTTATAATTGCTTTACATTATCAATTCCATAATTAAATATTGAAAACTGTTATTTATGTGTTATATAGATGACTACAATAAATCATTTTCATTATTATGGGGTGGCAGACCCAAAAACCCCAACCACCAAAAATAGTAAGCATACCAAAGTTATTAATAACTTTAAATTGGTTAATTATTATTATTTTTTTTTTATTTAGATAATACTGAAGAAAATCAATTAAAATCAAAAACAAAAAACCTAGTACGTATATTGAATACCTAATTTTGATGTTGTGTAATTAATTTAAAATACCTATCCAATTTATTTAAATTTTTTGAAGAGTGCAGTACATGTAAAAAAAACCATGAGGGCAAATGCCGAAAAAAAAAACAAAAAAACACAAAAAGTTAGTATATTATATTAGATATTTAATTTTTAATGACTTAAGCAATAATGTATTTTGTTGTTTCACCAGGATGCAATATTTGCCATAAGTGGCATAAATCAAAATGTTGGTGGGCAGCTGAAGAACCGGTAATTATTTTATTCAATATAACATAATATTACTTTCAATATTTTTGGCATTATAATTTGAAAATTATTATTTAACTAACAACTTTCTTCATCAATACAAAAACAATCTTTAAAAATGACCAGTAACATAACTTCTAATAATTCCCTAATCTTTCCCAAATGATGTCTATCAATATATTTTAGTACTAATTTCATATATAATAAGCTATACTCTGCATGAAGTACTATGTTTGGAAATTTTAATTCTAAACTATCAATAATAATTACAAATTTTTAAATTCCAGAAGACCACACATAAAGATCTGCGGGACACTATAAATATTCGGAGGAAACGTAAAGTAAGTTTTTTTTTTTTTACTTAACTATCACTATTCCTTATATAATATTTGAATATAATAATAATTATACTTAATTCCGTGACAATTTTTACCATGTCTTCATTTAATATATTTACCAGTGGCATATCCAGGGGAGAAGCTAAGGGGAATACAGCCCCCCTCCACCAAAATGGCAGGAAAACTTAAATTACTATTTAGAAAACTAAATAGGTAATACATGATTCATAGGCGAAATCGCAAAATACTTTGTTATCATTCAAATTGTTAGTAGTTTTCAACAAAGGTGGTTGACTTTTTGATTTTTTTTTTTTTTTTTTTTTATAACTTACCTTTTATAGTTAATTACATTATCCCCATTTAAGTTAATATTTTCTTATCATGCAGAACTATCACACAAAATTTATTCTTTCAATTGTGGTAATTTGTTAATTATATTTATAATATTTAATTAAGTTAATTTTATTTCAATCTTACCTTTAAAATTATTGAGTAAAATTTTGTATTTGTTTACATTTAACTGAAGACAATTTAATTGAATTTACTAAACATTTCACTGTTAATATTATGAATATAATGTAACTGAACAGTAACCTCGCCCATCTACCTCAAAAAAAAACCCTGAAATATGACACAAATCTGTATAAAAAATAAATAAATAATTTAACTAGAACCCTCAAACACAAATGCACTGGAAAACAAGTTTGATGTTAGGTTACTGTAACTAAAATTATAGTAAATACAAAATACTATTAAATTCTTTTATAGGACACAGAACCAGGACAAGAAGAGATGCAGGTTGACAAGGGCGAGGAGCTAATTACATTATAAATTTAATAAAAATAACTAAATTATATTTATTTTGTGTTTTTTTCTACATCCTTCATTCAACTTGGTTAATTAAAAAACAACACATTGTACTTAGGTATAAAATAAAAAAATGTTACAGTACCTGGTCTTATGATACGTTGACTACCTAGTTGCTTGTGAATGAGTTTTGCTGGTTGCAGTAGGCATGGATAATGTATACATCTATAAATAAGTAGGTACATCATTTTTAAATCTGCCTCCTCAAGGTTGTAGGACCTGATAATTAAATTGAACTATGATAAATAAATAAAATACAATTAAATAGTCATAGATAAAAATGTGTCACAAATTATGATCATTAAAAAGTACTTACCAATATAGTACAACAATGTTAGTAATTGTAGACATTGTATGGTCGCTAAATTTCTAGACATAGCAAAGTTGACCTTAATCAAATCGGTTACAGTTATAATGTTGGAGGTATTGCTCCAAATATATTTCATTCCGACGAAACGGTTTAAAAACAAATAATTTTTGTTCAGAATCTAAAAAATTAAACACACATGATTACAACTTATATTTAATTCTTACAAAGAAAACATGATTAAAGCAATTACATTACAAATGTAAACTCACCTTGACGAAACAAGAACCAACTCGTTGTATTGACTTTTGAATGCAACAGTTACGTTGATAAATTAAACTAATCACTTGGTTATTTGATTGAACCATATTAACAAAACGGTCAAAACGTTGAAATTGTTTAAACAAAAACAGAAGTTCTAACTCATCACTCAATAACAATTTGAAAATAATTATAATTATGTACCTACTACATAGAGCATAGAGTAATAATATAAAGAGATGATCTATTATAGCAAATTGCACAGTACAAAAAGTGAAGCAATTAAAAGGAATAAAACCAGTATGACCACATAAAGGAAAAAAACTATTGCTGTCATAATGACATAATTTCAAATTTTCAAATAATATTTTATTGTTATCATGGTTGAAATATACAATATTTTAAATTATACATATTTCAACCATGATTGTTATTTTATTTTTGTTATCAGTTATCATGAATTGAAACCCACAGATATATAAAAATATTATAAAATTTTTATATATCTGTGATGAAACCACGATACACGCGGATGTAGAGAAGAGAAGGTGATAACATATTTCAAATGCCTATAAATTGATAAAAATGAGTGAAATCTTTTGAAAAAAAAATTATACAAAGAAAATGCCAATATAGACAACTGATAAGATTTTCAAGTTTCTACAACTTATACCTTTTTGGATAAAAACAAAAAGCAAAAATCGATACCAAATAATTAAAAATATTCATGATTTTGACGAATTTTTGTCAAAATTTGAACTTCAAATGCTAATAAAGAAAAATTGTGCCTATGTATTCTTATAATTTTTTTATCACTATAAGAATAACATATGAGGAACTTTGTATAAAATGTTCAAGTATTTTGATAGGGCCAAAAAAATTTTATCGACCCTTCAAAAAAATTTTTTCAGAAAAATTGAAAATTTCAGTTGTCTATAAATAGCTCAAAAAAACTCAAAATATTTTGAAAATTAAATCAAGTAAATAAAATGCCAATCTAAATAACTGGTAAAATTTTTAAGTATCTACGAATTATAACAAATATCAAAAATCGTTTGAGGCTAAACCGTTATTTAACGCGGTTTTGTAAAAATTTAAATTTCAAACACTCATAAAAATTTTTTGTCTGAATCCGGTAGAGTTTTTTTTACAGATATTTGAAGAAAAATGTATGGAGAACCGTGTACCAAATTTTCAAAACTTAGTTATAAAAGAAAAAAAATTTATGATTTTTCAACTTCAAAATTACTTGCAAATTTTCGAGTTTTCGACAGATTTCGTAAAAATTTGAACTAAAAACGCTTATAAAAAAAAATTGTGACTAACGATTTTTAATTTTTTTTAGCTACATTAAAAACAACTCATAAGGAACCTTGTATTAAATTTTCAAAACTTTTTGGTCATCCAAAAATTTTTTATCGTTATTATATGTTCTAACAAACAGAATGAATCAAGATCGCATTGAAGTAATTTTTCTTAATATTTTATAAAAAATAAAATATTTAAACTTACATTATATTTATTTAAACTTTTTGTTAGCAATTTTTTGGTATGGTTCGCCAGGCTACTGGTCCAAACGAACATCAAACAGCACCTACGTTTTTATAAGTGTATAAACTTTTATCAGTATCATCAATACTAAAACCTCCAAAAACAGGAAACTGCCAGATTCTTGATTTAACAACACCTAAAATAACATTGACTGATTTAAAAGAATTATTTAAAAGCAATCTTTCAGAAAGGCAACAAAAAATAGAAAAATTAAAAGAAAAAATTAATAACATTATTAATGAAGATGATGAATGTGATCTGTTAGATGCTGCAGTTCTTGATATTATACTAGATCATGAATTCATAACTATTGTGAAATTCAAAAATCTACAGCCAAAGAATGTGTTATATATTATATATGTGGTTTTATGTGTCGTCAAATAGTTCTTAAAAAAACTAAATGTTTGAATTGTCTTTCTGCTTTAAAGGGTATGTTTACTTTTTGATTTATAATAAAATTATAGAAATATTTTCTATTATTTGTTATATTAATTGTACTAATTTACCTTGTTTTCAATATTGTTTTACTATTTAAAGATCCGATACAAGACCAGAGGCAGCTTTAACAAATTTGAAGTCTAAAGGATTCTTAATACATCCAAATTATACAGTTTTTAAATTAGTTTCAGCAATTGAAGAAGGCTTTGTAAAATACTGTGATGTTTGATAAGACTGTAAATTTTTTATTACAACATCATCAAAAATTACTAAAATGTCCTTGTGTAGAACACGAAAGTGAAATGATTACTTCCATAGTACAATTCTATATTACAATGCTGATAAAGCAATACACTAGAAATCTAAACAGAGAAACCAAAGAACTAAGTTCAAAGAAAAAAAAATTGTCAAAACTTTTAACTCGTTATTCATTAAACCTTAGGTACTCCTTAAACATTGTTAACAAATATATGTATAAAAAGCACTGTATGATGATAATACATATTAATATTATTAAATACCTAAATAATTAATAATTAATATCTAGTCATTTTGGTTATAAAGATAATTGTAATTCGTTAAAATAATTAACAATTAAACATAAGAATTAATTATTATTTAATATTAATTTTGTCAGTGAGTGTCGTACTGTCGTACAGTGTGTCAGTGTCACGGATTTGTTCATTGTTGAACATAGAATTGTTATTTATTACCACCAGGTAGAGCTGAGGCTCAAAAAGGAAGATCCCTCCGTACACCCACCAACTGTATACCTTTTTCTTACCGCGTTATCGTGTTCGTTGCCAGTCCTATATATCTTAGTCCGTGATAATAATATTACCATTCATTATTATTGTCACAATCTCACTACTACAGTACTACTGCAACTCTTCAACAACATGTGGTATTGCTGTCTTTTTATATAATATAATGTAATATATAGATCTGAAGATTGGTAAGTATTTAATTAACTTATTAATATGAATACCTAAGTAGTATAATATTAAGCTTAAATAAAATGTGTTATTTTCATATTATGTTATTATTTACTTATTTATTTATTTTATACAATAATATCTAACCTAAGTAACTTTGTTTCCTTTATTTAAAAATAATAAATATTGTAGTATTTCAACACGTTTCTTTATTAAGTGAATATATTAATAAATTATAATAAAAATTTGTTAGTTATCTTAATTATTTTAATTAAAATAATCTAAGAGGCAAGGGCGTCCGCAGGAATTTTTCAAGGGGAGCGCAGCAAGCTATTTTTTTTTTTTTTGAAATTTTTGTTTCAATATTTGATTAGTGATAAAATACCTCATTGTTTGTGATGTGTTTTCTTTCAAATAGATAGAAAACTTAAAAATTGAATTATTAATTATGTGTAAATAGTTAGAACTTAATCTTACAGTATTAGTTTTAATTAATTAATGTGCAACTTTAAATTAACAAATGCAATTTTTTTATACAAATAAAATGTAATTATTGATTTGATAATTTTAGGTTACTTATAATATTAAATGCATAGACCTAATAACTATGGATAGCGCTTAGAGAGAGAAGTCAGGAAACGATATAGTCGAATGAGAAAAGAAACAAAGTAGTGTTTTGCAGTGTGCCTACTGCAAATAAAAAATTGTGATGCAATAAAATCTTGCCGATCGTTATATTTCATTGATAATGTGATAAAATTATGATTACTGATTTGTTTTAAACAAATAATGTTAAATGTACCAAATATCAAACTTATTTAAATTGTGAATGTTTGTGACATTTGCGTTTTATTTAGTTTGTTTTTGAGTTTGAAAGTTAAATTATTGTGTTTACGATAGTTGTATCTTGCCGTGTTAAAGGCTGCAACTCCAAAGGTGGTGAAAATATTAAATTTCATAAGTAAGTACCATTAATTCAATATTACGTTCAAGAAGTTATAGATTTAAAGTTATAACATTACATTATTAACATAACTTACAACAGTGGCGGCGTGAACTATTCTATTTCATGAGACAAGTCTGGATTTTAGACGTCGACCACCACCACCACCTACATTTTATAACATAGACCCGTGGGGGCTACGCCCCCACACCCCCAATTCACAATTCTACAATAATAATGTATTTTTTCACGATAGTCTAATATTTTACGGAAAATAATAAAATTACTTATGTTTATGCACCTCATATATTAATTTGTAAAACAAAATAACTTAACTAACAACTCAAATATCGAGCAAAGTGAAACATATCATTAATAATCAAGATAATGTACAACTCCCAACTCCTAAGTCTGTACTCTAAAGGATGTTGTTTTTAAATAAATTAAAAAAAATTCAGAAACAATCAATATTATATTATATTCATAACAAAAAATTTTTGTTAAAATATTAATTTGAAACATAATTTATTTTTATATTAAAAACCATATAACTTTATTTAAACAATAAACTGTCTTTTAATAAATCAGATTTTGCTGCAAATGTATCAATAGCCAAATTGTGATTTATGTTGATATCTTTTTCAGAGTTTAAAATCATCAAACTTTCTAGTCTATCTTCTTTTGTAGTGGATCTTAACCGTGTCTTTATCAGTTTTACCTAGGTACCATGGAAAATTGTTTAATTAATTATGTTATTATGTTATATTGTAATTTTAAAATGGCAAAATTTAATGTTCAGTGTTTAAAATATAATAAATTACAAGTTCCTACATGGATTACATAGATTAAAAAAAAAAAACATAGGTCAAGTTTATTGGATTTTGTTATAAATTACAAACAATTTTACAAAAAAAAAAAAAAAATAATGAAATATTATATGGAATCATAACATCAAATAGCAAATCAGCAATAACTTCTTAATATGTAATTATTAACTTTAACTTCTAAGCTGTTTATATCAAAATTTAAATATTAACCGTATGATACTTTAATTTTACTTTAAATTTAGATTTGGTTTAAAATTTTAAATAAATTATACAAATTTTACTTACTTTGGAAAATGCTCTTTCTGCACTAGCAGAAGATGTTGGAATTGTAAGTAAAGCTTTGTAGGCATAATGAAGATTCGGAAAACTATGAAGTATTCCAAAGTTTGTTAATACTTCAAATAGTTTTTTTGAATCAACTTCTGTACTGTTATCAGTGTCACACTTTTCTTCTTCAGAATCAATAAAAGGTTCTTCAATATCACTAGCTTGATTATTTTCAAACAAACATGTTATTTCATTTTTGTGCAAAAGATTTGGGGACATACCATCAATTAAAGCATTTATTGATTTGCTAAATGTTTTGTATTCATTCTTCAGAGCAAGTTGATCAAGTTTTGGTAACCATCTTTGTAGACTTTGAAATGCATCAACTGGTAAATTTGGACTACTTTGTTTCCCAAATGATTTGATGCGAGCTGGTGATAAAATACTTAAATCGTTTAATATATCCCTAGATTCTTTAAATCTATTTGAAATAGATGTTAAGATACTGTCTAAAACAGTGAAGTACACTGTAGTTTTATAACGATCAATTGCTAAAGATTGAGGTTCATCACGAGTAACTTCACCAGGCATAAGTTTTTTTTTCTTATCCTAATTTCTTTGAAACCTATTTCAACTAAATCATTTTCTCTTGCAAAATTTTGAGCTTCATTTATAAGTTTCAAAAATTCTTCTTTGGTTCTTAAATTTTTTAAGCTCTCTTTAACTTCATCAATTAAAACATTAGCTTGGATAAAATCTAAATTTTTCGACTGTAAATATCTTGACGATGGTGTAGTTATAGAAAATACTTTTTGTATGAACAACATTGTGACAACAAATTTAAATGCACTAATTGTAGTGGCCAAACTAGATGCTTTAGAAGACGTATCTCGATCTGAATCAGACGATAATGATAGATAATTTAATGTTTTAATTAAAGCCTTAAATTTTTCATAAATCACAATTATGGCTCTGTCATGGGATGTCCACCTAGTTGTTGAAAAGTGTTTTAGTCGACGTAACCTCATTTTCGGATATAATTCTTTTTGGTACTCAACAAATATTGCAGTTCTTTTTCGAGCTCTCATGAAGTCATTTACTGATTGAACGTCACCAAGGAATACTTTAGTATCTGTGCAGCAGTCACACATATCTACTATGACTAGATTAAGCTGATGCGCAAAACACCAAATATATAGAGCATTGGGATTTTCTTGCTGAATTCGTGTTCTTAGGCCAGAATATTGCCCTTGCATCGAAGCTGCGCCATCATAAGCCTGAGCGCATAATTGAGTTTTCCAATTTATTTGGTACTTTTCAGTGACATTAAGAAAGACATTGAACATTCCTAATCCTGATGCATCTAAAGCTGTATTTAAGGCAATAAGCCGTTCTTGTATTTTACCTTCTTCATTTAAGTATCGAATAACAAAACACATTTGTTCTAATTTTTCTACATCAGTTGTGGTATCAATAATAATCGCAAAAAGTCCCGCTTGTTGAACCTCTTTTAGTATTTTAGAACGAATTTGTTCAGCTAATATCTTAAGCAGACAATTTTGAGTGTCATGTGACATAAATGTAAGTCTGTTTTTCTTCTTGTTTTGAATTTTATCTAAATGGTGCTGAATAATAGGATGATATTGGGAGATTACTTTCACAAGTTCCAAAAAATTACCTTGATTTGTTGATATAAAACTCTCATCATGACCTCTAAAAGCAATATTTTGTCTTGCCAAGTATAGTAGTACATCAATAATTACTTTTAAAATTTCTCGATTTTCAGATACTTTTATATTCGCTGAATGAACTATTTGTGCATCTATACGATTGTTTTTTTGTATATAAACCACAACTAATTTCTGCTTGGAGGTGTTCCATTCCTGTTTCGTGATTTTCAATATTCCGTTTCATATTGTGAAAATCTTGATTTCCTTCTGAGACAAAAGAAGAACGATGAGCTTTTGGTAGGCCAAAAATTTTACAAGTTACACAAAATACTCTATTTAATGAAATAGAATACGATAACCATGAACGTTTTACAACTGCACCATCAAATAACACTTTATTATAATAACTCTCATGAAAACTTCTTGCATTTTTAGAAACATCAAATACTTTTGGAAAGCCATTTGCTAAATCTAATGATGACGGTTGACAAGCACCAATTCTATGAAAATAACTTCTCATGGAGTCAGAAATTTTAGATGGCCAGGTACCTGGATCTTTATCAAAATCAATTTTATGGCTCAAAACTAAAATAACATAATTCAATTTATTTTATCAAAACAAACATAAGTTTTATAAAAAAAAAATGCACATTACCTTCAACAATATTGTTTCCACAGTCAGTTTCAGAGTTTGCACTATTTGAAGCCAAAAATAACTGGTCTATAACATTATTTTATTTATTTTATCAAAACAAACATAAGTTTTATAAAAAAAAAATGCACATTACCTTCAACAATATTGTTTCCACAGTCAGTTTCAGAGTTTGCACTATTTGAAGCCAAAAATAACTGGTCTATAACATTATTTTATTTATTTTATCAAAACAAACATAAGTTTTATAAAAAAAAAATGCACATTACCTTCAACAATATTGTTTCCACAGTCAGTTTCAGAGTTTGCACTATTTGAAGCCAAAAATAACTGGTCTATAACATTATTTTATTTATTTTATCAAAACAAACATAAGTTTTATAAAAAAAAAATGCACATTACCTTCAACAATATTGTTTCCACAGTCAGTTTGAGAGTTTGCACTATTTGAAGCCAAAATTAACTGGTCTATAACATTATTTTATTTATTTTATCAAAATAAACATAAGTTTTATAAAAAAAAAAATACACATTACCTTCAACAATATTATTTCCACAATCAGTTTCAGAGTTTACACTATTTGAAGCTAAAAATGACTGGTTTGTAACATCATTATTTGTATCACTTTCAGTTTCAACTACTAATCCTACAATTTAATTTTAAAAACTAAGTTTTAATTTAAAAAAATAATATTTAAAATTGTTAGATTTACTTTTACAACATTAAAAACAATATTCATCAGCAAAATCTATTAGTTTTACATATGTTAAACAACCACAGAAGTAAAACACTACAATAGAACATAAGTACTTTCATGCAATAGTAATACATTTATAATAAGGCAATACACAATTTAACTACATTAAGCTTGTAAAAATTATTTTATTAAAAAATAGAACTTAAAAGTTCATATCTAGTAACTTATTTACTTACTTCAAAACACATTGTGTTGTCTGCATTCATATGGCATCTTAATACATACCTGTATGGTGAAAATTCTTTATGTTTTTATCTAAGATGCTCTTATGTGAGAAAATTACATAAAATCCATTTAAAAACATTAAACATATCAACAATAAAATATGCCCAAATATTATTACAATATTAGGAACATTCATTTTTTAAGCTGGAGAGATTATATAAATTATATTATATAAACACAAATATTATAAATAATATAAATAATATATACCTTCTTTTTTATAGCTTAATACATTATTAATGGAATTACAATATTTAATACCAATACACTTATATTACCAATATTTCTAGAACTTTACTTTGGTGCAACATATAATTAATTTTATTACATAAATAGTTAAAGTAAGTTATATTTATTTTAGTTTAGATATTTTATAAATAATTTCAACCTGTATAGAGCTCTAATGATTAATAACAATAATCCTATTAATATGTCAACACAAAAACACAGATGTATTAATTAACTCTATTCACAGCAATAGATGATTCACTATTAGTTTAGGATAAGATTAATTATATTACCTGATACATATTTTGACACATTAAAGTCATCACCTTTAGTGATTTGGCTAATAGCTATCACTTCTAAAGATTCAGCATCTGCCATATAAAATTAATAAAAGAATATGTTATAATAATAAATTATTGTATAACATATTAAACTAATTTAAATAAACAAACATTTATTTAATGAATTTATTTAACTAATTATTTTAATTGAATAATAATGTTATTAAAATAAAATAACAACCAACCTGATAAAATATTTGTTTTAATTGGAACTGAAATGGTGTTCGGAGATTTAAAATAATTACTTATATTGGTTCCAAAGTAATTATAACTTAGTTTTTTTCTTTTATTGCACTTACAAGCTTCTAAATGTCGACTCCAATTTATGGAATTTAAATTACCACGTTTTTTACCACAAACACAAACTGACCCTACTGTCAAACTCATAATTTAGCTCTTCATTTATTCCTTGTCTATTTCCTATTTCATTGTCTACTGCTTCAAACGTTTCTAAGTCGATTTCTTCCACCTCTTCAATTTCATCATCTTGTTGAAATTGTATATTATTTTGGATACATATATTGTGTAAAATAGTGCAAGCGTTAACTATTTTACATGCTTTTACTGGTGAATAATGCAAAATTCTATGTTTCAACAAACACCTATTTTGAAATATTTTTAAGAATTAAAATTATAAATAAGTTAATAATTACAATAATACAATAATATTAACTTGCCTAAAACGCATTTTCAAAAGACCAATACACCTTTCAATCAAACTTCTAACATATTTAAATTTGTGATTGTATCTTTCTTCGGGTGTATTAGGTTGATATTGTGTTAAGGGTGTCATAAGCCAAGGTCTCAAGGGGTAACCGGAATCTCCTGTAACCCATATTTGTAATTTTTCAATTACGTAATAAATAACTTATAGGATAATAAATTATAATATAAAGAAAATCTAACTTTCATAGAGATAAAAACTACCAATGTAATGGAAAGTGCCTATTACCTACTAGGACATACTCATACCTAAAAGATAGAATCCTTCAGGGTAATGGTTATTAATTTCTCTAAGAATAGGTTCTAGTTGACTATTGTTCCAAATGTAGGCGTCATTCACACTCCCTGGAAATAATGCTGAAACATTAATTATTCTCATATCCGAATCGCATAAATACATAAAAAATAAATAAAGAAGTATTACTATGGAAATTATAACATATTATTATTAAAGTCTATCATTAAATTTATTATTTAACCAATGTAATGATCAATAATATACGTACTAGCTGGACATTAATGCTGTGCTAGTTTTTTCTATTTACATATATATATTCAGGATGATCTGGATCATCCTTTTTGGGGGGAAATATTCCAACATGGGTACAATCAATAATGCCAACTATTCCCGGAAAACTAAATTTAGTATTAAACCTGTAAAAAATTATTATATCGTTATTATATTATATTTATTAAAATATATTTATGGTCAAGGTTACTTTTCTCTTGTTTGTCGTAATTCGTCATAAGTTGATGGAAATTTTACCCAGTAATTAAATATTTCTGGTTCATTCATAGCTTTTACTACTTCATCAATTGCTCTCAAAACAGATGGCTGTGAAACAAATGCTAAATGACTATTTCCAACGGGATGTTGGTAAGAACCGGTCGCAAAAAAATTTAAAGCTATAAATACCTAAATTATAATTAACAAATTAATTGATGAATGTCTTAAAAATATTAAATATAATTGTTATAAACATTAAAAGATGTATAATTTTAAGTGTATTGCAGAGGTAACTTAATAGGCACAGAAATGTATTATTTACTTACTTTAGTTTGTATATCTAAAGCAGATTTTCTTGTCGGTTCTATCAGAAATGGAGTAAGAATGTTTATAACATATCTCACTAAATTTTTATTGAGTCTATAATTTTTAATAAAAACATCGTCTGGCAATAAAAAAGCATCAAACCTATCTTTGTGATTTAATTTTCTATAATTTAGAGCATTTTCTTGTCGTTCGAGATTTTCTAGGGCAGCTACATAAAACTCATCCATTATTACCAAAAGATATTTTAATGTTTAAATATTTTAATTTAGATTGTTAAAATATTATTTAGAATAATGCAATGAATAAAAAAGATAATAAATAAACTGTAAACAATTAGGTTCTAAATAAAATGTAAGATTTTTTAGTCCTGTATGTATCAATTTATTTACATTATGACATGATGAAATAACTGTGATAATCAAATTCACCGGCAAAATGCCTAGGGATAATTTATCACTTTTGTTATCGTAGTAAATTATCAAAAATAGATTCCAGAATACCAAAATACGATAATTTCGATATTTGTGTGATAATTCATGAATATCACGCGTGATAAATTATCACAGCGATTCAAGAATTGGGCCCCTCGTTTGGTCAAAAAAAAGACATTATATGATTAAATGTTTTACGTTCAAACTACGATCTGACGAGTTAATAAATTATTGATATATACCTGGGTGTAAATTCATTTGCGTTAGAAAATATGTTTCTTGATGGACCTTCTAATAACGAAGGTGCCCCTGAATTTTCTTCAGTCGACGTATCATGGGGAACCAAATCAAAATGTTCCTCTTGTTGAGCATTAAAATTAGCAGTTTTTAATCTAAACATTTTTTGATGATTATCCAATGTATAAATTTAAGTTTTTACGATTTTGACTTTAATCAGGTTTATAATAAAAATATCTATTCGATTTTTAATTTTTTTTTTAATTGCGATAATTAAAACTTGTATAAGGAACCTTGTATAAATAGCTCAAAATGGTCAAAATATTTTGATAATTTAACCCTCTATAGACAATACGCTAATACACTTGTATTACAGTATTACAGTATATACTTTGTATTTCAATTGTATACACAATTACACTTGGTAAAAATGTCAAGTATTTACAGTTATTATTTTTTGAGTTACAGTAAAATAAAATCAATAAAATTCTCAGTTTTCCGTTACTTTTTTAGGGTTTTCTCTGACGCTTTTGAAAACTATTGGACATTTAATAATTTAGACCTCTAATATAATGCACCAAGGATGTCCAATTTGCATTTTGCTACCGGAAACCCCCTATGAATTTGAAAATTAAAGCATTATTTCGAATAGTTAGATAATAGTAGTTATACAAATAACAAAATAAAAAACATTATATGTATAGTAATACGATTCTGAACGAAGATGATTTGTCAGTCTAGATTAAATTATATTTAAATATTGTTGCCTATATATTTTATTTTGTTACAAGTAATATATTTTTTAATATAACGGGTTGGTGGTTGCATACGGCATGGTTAGGTACTTTTTTTAATTATAACAAAAATCAAAATTCATTTGATAAAAATTCGTTTTTTTTACGTGTACATTTTTGATTTCGTGAAAATTAAAACTTTAAACACTCCTATTTTTTTTTAATTGAATAACCCTCAATTTTTTTAAAATTATTCTAAGCTTAACTTATGAGAACAAAGTATTACATTTTCAATTATTAGCTTTTGGTAATAAATTCTTATACATTTTTAACTAAAATAATTAGCCAATATTCATTATTTTGACGAATTTTGTCAATATTTGAACTTCGAGCGTTTATAAAAAAAATTTAAGATTCGGTTAGAATCTAAAAGGTATGAGTAGAGCTTAGTATTAGTAAAATCACGAGTGGGAGTGAAAAGAAACCCGTTATACTATTTTATAGTCGACGAATGGGTACCTAAGTGACTTGGTTCTTATGATAAGCACTACTCATTCTGTAAACTTGGAATTATTATTATTTTATTATAAATTTAAAATTCTGAGTCTAAACAATAATAAATGTATCATATTTTGTAATTTGGCATATTTTACTTTTTTGCATCACGGGCTGCTTTCAATTTTTCAACCATGATTTTTTTTACAGACGGTTTCTTCGAACTGTATGGAGTATTCTTTTTAGAACGGTCCATTTTTATAGTGAAGCAAATGCAACAAAATATAATAAAAATACAGCACACGCCACACAGTAAACGGTAAAATAATTCGTAGTTTACTATAATAAAATACAGAACTACAGAAGTGAATAGTGATACTAGTATACTATTATCAAATGTCGTTGTTTGATACCAAGAATCACGATTATAGATAGAATAAGGTCTAATATCTATTATCGACAATCGTATAAATAATATCGCCGCGCGCGCCGCAATAATTATTTATGGATAGCGACGACGCGGGTCGGCACTCGGCCGTCAAAATAATATTATGCCTCAGCGGTGGGAGTATGTATTGCCAACGGCCGCCACATTACAACAGCAGCACCGGTTTACGGCATAAACTTAGTTTTTTTTTATACTTTCCATAAAATTATCCCCTCGCACTTCCAATAGTATTCAAACATTGTTTGCCGTAGAGAATCGATTTTGGTACCAAATTAAAGACCAGAACTCATTCTACGTGCCTATAGAAAGTTTTTTTGCAAAACTTATTAGCTATTTATTTTATGACCTTTTGAAAAACGGAAAACTTCTCGTTGTAAAAACAGTAGGTAGGTATTTTTTTTTTTTGAATATGGCTCTATACGCACATAGTAAATATTCTTATCTTTCTTAGGGTATATTTAGATTTATTATACCATTATTACTTTCGGAGTACTATTGGAAGTCCGGGGCGTTGTTTTGATATTTGAAAAATTAACCTTCGACGTCCTCTTAATATTAATCTACTTATTTCTGCTTCAGTAATTAATTCACTACTGCTATCATTTAAATCTACAATACTACTATCGTTTTCTATTATACCTATTATCTTATCTAATGTTTCTCGAGCTATTTCTTCAAATTCGTCAATAATTTCGGCGTCCTTTTCTGCAGAACCCGTACTCATTAATTAATATTTCTCTCAATAAATCTCAAATAATTCTCATATATAATCTCAAATAAAATTCACAAATAATCTCATAATCTCTCAAATAATTAATTCTCATAAATCTTAATAAAAATTCTCAAATAACCTTACTGTCATATATTCCCAAAATAAAAATAATAAAAATTTTCCCTACTACGATGGACCAATAGACCAAAGGAGACGATTACATATATAAATTATGCTTACAAAACTGCTGTTTTCATTCTGCTTTCTTGATTCAACACCAAGGACTCATGAAGAATTTATTCAATACAGTGATACTAATTTTCATAATGGTAAAACTATTTTGACAGAACTGGCTTCATTTGATCTTGTGAAATCAATACCGTTTGATTATATGCACTGTGTATGCATTGGTGTTATGAAAAAACTACTTTTGTTTTGGACTGGATCACCAAAACATGTACAGGCACTTCCATCAAATTTAATCACTTTGCTAGATGTTGGATTCAATAAGTTAGCTGAATTCACACCTGATGAATTTCAAAGAAAATTCCAAGACAATAGTCGGCGTCATCCCTTACGAGATGCTAGTCGATGGAAGGCATCAGAACTAAGACAGTGTTTATTATATTTAGGTTGTGTGGTTTTTAAAGATATTTTAAGTGATGAGGCTTATAATCATTTCTTAGAACTATTTGTTGCAATACGAATACTTGTAAAAGATAATTGTTCTGAAGAATATAATAACTATGCAAATCAACTACTTCGTCATTTTGTTTCTTCATTCAAGACAATTTATGGTAAAATTTATATGTCACATAATATACATGCACTTATACATATAGCGGAAGATTCTAAAAAGTTTGGATCATTAGATTCTTTTTCTGCTTTCCCCTTTGAAAACTTCATGCAACCTTTAAAAAAAAACATTAAAACTGGTGTGAAACCTCTATAACAATTAGCATTACGATATGCTGAAATACGTGCATACAGCCACTATATACATGACGACCTTTCATCTATAAACAAAAATGGTCCAATTAATATTAGAAATAAATTAGAAAATAGACCTATGTTACAAGATGCCTGTGAACCACAATTTTCTGGTTGGAGAACTAAAAAGTTTTCTATTAAACTGAACAAAGCTAATAATCATGTAAAAATGATTAATAACGATATAGTCAAGATAGAAAATATTGCAACAAGTAAAATTAATACATCCAAAATAATTGTTATTGGAAGACAATATGAAAAAGTATCTGAATACTTCAGTAGTAATGATGGGACTAATCGTTCACTTGGGTGAACTAGTTCGTTCGTTCACCGTTCATCAAATTGAACTAGTTCACTGAACTAGTTCAACTGAACGATTAAACTGAAACTGAAATACTGAACGAGTGACCGATACGTAAAATGATTTTAGTTCACTGAACGACTGAACAGTGACCGATACTTAAAATAACTATAAGTAGTTCACTGAATTGTACGAGAAAATTAAGTCCAACTGAACGACTGGAGAACCCCTAAAAATATAGTTCACTGAACGACTGAGCAGACCGCATAAAAATGAATCTAGGAAAAAAAATCTCAAAATCAACAATTTAGAATAGAAGTTATAATAAACATATACAAGTAAATTATTATTTCACGGGTGGGACGGATGATCAAGGAAGATCAGAACGCGATGTCCAGGGCGGCGGATTCAGATCGGCCCGTCAAGACCATGGATCACCTCAACGCAATTTTTTTCATATTTTGTATTGTCTATTAAACATGTATTATGTCAGTAAGGGGGCAAGTCGAGGTTATTTTCTCAGTCTTCCCCCATTATTAACAATGTAATTATTATTTGATTTCAAATAAACGATGGCGGCGCCTCGGAAGTATTGTGAAAACAGTTACCGCGACGTTGTCGGTTCAAACAGCAAAAAAAAAAAGAAAAGTAAATTATAACCTATTGAAATTAAAAAAATATATATTTCCGATTACCTATCCATAAAAATATAGTTCCTATCTACCAAATTTACATTTACCCTCCCTAACCTGATTTTATAATTCCTGGTCTAGAAAGAATACATAACAATGCAGAGTAGCTATATAGGTTCAAGTGTTTTGTTCACTCATGTCTAATAAGACTTCTGAAAATTATATTCACTATCTAGTATCTGTGAAGTAAAATGTAATTTTTAATTTTGTATTTATTAGATTATACTATTATATTATAGTACCTACCTATCTTGTTTTTTTATTAATTAAATTGTAATCTACTTTTGTATAATTGTTGAGCTGTATTAGTTGTACCTAACTTAAAGCAATCAAAAAAAAAAAAAAGATTATACTAGGGGTGGCAAAGTGTTTATTGGCAGAAATCTACTACGAAAATATTTCTCCTTGAGAATCGTCTTCCGTAAAAAAAAAAAAAAAATATTAGGTACGGTCAATATGAATCTAAAAAAAAAGGTAACGGAAAAAAGCGGACCAACAAATCGAGCATATTTTTAGGGTCGGACAAAAAGTCCTAAAAAACTTAATATTCTATTAAATTATCATCTGTAATTGAATAACTTATTATATAGGTAGTTAGGTAGTTAGGCCTATATATAGGCTCATATATATCAGTGTTGTTTAATATAAGAATCACACTGAATATATAATTATAATATATTATAATCAATTAGGTAAAAAAAGTTTGCACATATATATTTTAATATTTTTTAATCCGTGTTTTTTTTCTAATTTCCTACTTTTATTATTTCGTAAAACTAACAAAAATATCTATTTACTATCATAATTTATATTAATTATATAATTATATATTATAATAATTACATAATAAAATGAAAATTAAATACATTTTTTTGTATTTTCGGATTTTTATTCGACACTAAAAATGTGATCGGACTTTTTGTCCAAATTTTTTTTTTTAATGGACTATTCATCATTTAAAACTCAGTTTGGTTATTAGTATGGTGTTTTGTATTGTACTTTCGTGTAGATTCCTATGTACGCCAATGATTTGAAGTAGCATCTGCCGGATGCCGCAACTAATCTTTGTACCTACCCAATGTTGCATATGAATTAACTTTTTGCCTATTGTGAGTTTGTGACTCATTAGTAATAAAGGTGTCCCGACTACCCAAATGTCAACTTGTCAAATGATAACATTGTAGTGTTTTATAATGAAATTAAATACTAATATACAGCTTAATTTTGAATTTCAGTCTATCTATACTGAACCCAAGATAATATTATAATATTACGTTATACACACATGAATACATGATACATACATATATATATATATATACATACCCTTATATTAAACGTTTACAATTATAATGGGCCTTTTTTAAAAGAATGTTTTTTGGGAGGGAATCAGAAATTTATAACATTTAATAAACGTTTTTAATGTTTATAGTTTGTCTCTTTTTTGACTTTGTGCGGTGAACATTAGTTCGTTTCCTAATATTATTTCAATTTTATGTGTATTGCGGTTTTATTTTTCAAATAAACAGCAATTGTATAAAAAGGTAAGTGTTTTATAATTAATTTTAATATTATGAGTAGAGCTTGATTTATATGAATTTTAAAAAAAAAAATTTATTAATGAATTATACCTATAAATTAGATTGAAAATAATCATGATTTTGACAAATTTTTGTCAGTATTTGAACTTAAATCGCTAATAAAAAAAATTGTGCTTATGTATGCTAAATGCTTATAATTTTTGAATCAGTATAAGCCTAACTTATGAGGAACTTTGTATTAAATTTTCAAAGATTTTGACTGCATAACATTTTTTATTGATATTTATATACAAAAAACTAAACAAAAACGAATATTTCAAATGCCTTATAAATAGATTAAAATAAGCGAAATAATTTGAAAATTAAATCATGTAAAAAAAAAATGCTAATCTAAATAACTGGTCAAATTTTAGTCAAATTCAAGTATCTACAACTTATACTTTTTTAGTAATAACAAAACTTAAAAATCGTTATCGTTACGCAAATTCGTAAAAATTTGAACTATAAACAATTATAAAAAAAAAATTGTAGCTAATAATTTTTGATTTTTTTTTAACTATAATAAGAAAAACTCATAAGGAACTTTGTATTAGTTTTTTAAGTTTTATTGGTTAACCAAATTTTTTTTTATCAATAGTTCAAAAAAACATACTTTTCTGTCACTTTTTTTTTGTTTTTCTCGATATTTTTGAATTTTGATTAACTATTGGAAAATATTTACTTTTAACCTCTATAATGCAAAGCTGGACACTAACTAGTTGGAAAGTTAAAGTTAAATTATTTTTAACTTTGTAACTTAACTAGTTGAATTTAATGTGTAAAATAGTCTAATCTAACTCGTTAGAAAAAAAGTAACTATAATTATTGTTACAATTCTATTATATTATGTATTTTTTTTTATTTTGTTTCGCCTTTCATTTTCTAATAACCAACAAGTGATATAACTATTAATTTTCAAGAAATTGAAATTATTACTTACTTAATTAGAACGTTTTGACCAAATTACTATGTGTTTAATTCAATTTTTTAATTTTATTTCAATCAATAATTGAAGTTAGATAACTTGTTATTTACATTTTAACAAAAAAGTTTTTTAATTTTTAAAAAAAAATTAACTTCTACACTAACTTTAGTTTCTATTTTCACCAAACTAACTTCTAACTAACTAAGTTAGAAATTCTGGCGTTTTCAGAAATTAACTTATATTTTAACTTAGTTAGGTTTTTTATTAAAGTAACTTAACTTCAACTAGTTGAAAAAAATGACTAACTCGCCCAGCTTTGCTATAATGCATCAAAAATATACACTTTGCCATCAGCAACCACCCACGAAGTTTGAAATTGAAGCATTATTTCGATAAGTTATGCTATACACAGATACAAAAAAAAACACATTATTGTAAAATTAATACCTACATTCATAATTTCGTTCAGAATTTAAAAAATCATCAATGGGTGACTTACAATAATTTTTTTTTAGTTTTGTTCCTAGTTTTTAGTTTATACTCTTATTATGCCAAAAGTACAGATTGTATTAACTGTACAAAACATAGGACATAGGTAGTACTTACATATTTAATTAAATATAAATTTAAAACATTTAATTATAACTTTAGAAACTAAATAAGTTTTATTTATAATTAGCACAATGGCACCTCATCGATCCAAAACTAGTGAGGTTTGGAATCATTTTACAGAAATCGAATATCAGAAGGCAAAGTGTGGATATTGCAGTATTATCCTCAGCACTGCAGGAGGATCTTTAAGTAACCTTAAACGACATATGAAGTCAAAACATTATACGATTCCATTAAATACAAATCAAAGGAATGCAACAGAAGGTTTGTGCAATTGTGTTAAAAAATATATTTTATAAAGTATTTTTGTAATGATAGAAAAACTATATTTTTTTAGATATTGTTGATGACCCAATTATACCTGGATCCGAATTTACTCCAGGTCCATCTACATCGTCTGAATCGACTCAAGGTCCATCTACATCATCTGAATTGACTCAAGGTCAATCCATATTTGATACTGCTAGACCATCAGGAACATCTCGTCGTCGCATAAATGGACAGTCCACATTATCTAGTTATTTCAGCAACACAAAGCCACTAAATGTCAATCATCAAAAAAGAGTAGATCAACAACTGATTAAAATGATTGTTAAAGGGTAAATATAATAATTACCTATAATAATAATATGAAATTTATATACACTAAAAAGTCACTATATTTTTATTAAATAAAAATGGTAAAATTATATATTTTTTTTATAGATATTATCCATTTGATATAGTAGAGGATAAAGAGTTTCAAAACCTTTTGAAGATGTTGAATGGTGGTTATAAGCTACCTTCAAGAAAAACCGTATCTAACAGCATGATACCTATGCTATATCATCAGACACATGAGAAAGTGCAAGCTTTCATGACCAACTGTTTTGCGGTGTGTCTGACAACAGATGGATGGACGTCAATTAAAAATGAGAGTTTTATGGGAGTTACTGCTCACTTTATTGACGAAAATGTATCACTTCAGTCAGTATGTCTTGGGTGTGAGAAATTTGATGATAGGCATACATCTAAAAATTTGGCTTTATTTTTAAAAAATACTATTCAAAAGTGGAGTATTCAGAACAAAGTAGCTGCAGTTGTAAGCGATAATGCTCCTAATATAGTAGGAGCCATTAGAGAATGCAATTATCGGCATATACCTTGTTTTGCCCATTGTGTAAATTTAGTTGTCCAACGAGGTCTCAAAGACATTAATAACATTCAAAAAAAAGTCAAATCCATAGTGGAATATTTCAAACGAAGTTCACATGCACAGTCTAAACTCCTGGCAATGCAACAACAAATGGGCTTGTCGCCATTAAAATTAAAACAAGACGTGGTTACAAGATGGAACAGCACACATGATATGTTTAAACGTATAATAGAAATTAAAGATGCTGTTGTTTCTACTTTAGCTATTCTTCAATGTGATGTGGAACAATTGACTGTGGCAGAATGGCAAATTGTTGAATGTTCAGCAAATATTTTACAAATATTTGCAGAAGTCACAAAAGAAATAAGCAGCGAACGATATGTTAGCATGTCCAAAATTCTTATCTTCATACAAGCAATGATTGACACAATGGTTAGTTTTCAAAGTAATACAGCATTACCACATGAAGCTTATGAATTGGTCAATACATTGTTGGGAGAATTGCAGTCAAGATTTTCAGGCTATGAAGAAAATGAAATTGTTTCACAAGCAGCTCTTCTTGATCCGAGGTTTAAGAAGATGGCATTTGACGGATATAGCCCAAGAAAATTGGAACTAGCAATTGAGCAGTTGAAGAAGAAAGTCTGTCAAGTGACTTTGCCTGGTACGGATAATCCAACTGCATCAACCAGCTTTCTAAATGCATCTTCTTCTTCATCATCTTCATTGATATGGAAAAGGTTTGATCAACAATATGAAGCTAATCAAACTGCAATTAATCCCACAGCAGCTGGGATTATCGAATTGGATAGGTATTTACAGGAGCCACTTATCAGCAGATGTGAAGATCCCTTAAAATGGTGGAATGAGCATAAATTAATGTATCCACGTTTGTATGTAATGGTAAGAAAACGGTTATGTGTAACAGCTACCTCAGTTCCATGCGAGAGACTGTTCAGCAAAGCAGGCATGGTCATAACCGAAAAAAGATCAAGAATGCTAGCCTCCAAGTCTTCACTAGTACTATTTTTAAATCAAAACCTATAAAAATGTACATATTACTTATCACTTTTAAAGGTTGTAGGATTTTTGTAGTTTTTATAGTATTGACCACAGTTATTCTGTTATAGTTTTATTTTATATATTTAACATTTAAATTTTTGCAATTTATTTATGTACCTATTAACAACATAGATATCCTGTTACAATTTTATTGTTTTAATTATATTTTATATTTTAATTATTTTATTTTTGTTTTATAGTTGTTAGTTGTAATTTAGTGTTTATATTTTGTTTCTATCTATATTGGACATTTTTATTAGAATTTAATCATTTGTTTTTTATGTAAATGTTTTTTTTAACAAGAGCTTAGTTATTATTTTATTTTTCATATAAGTATGCAATAGTTTTTTATAATATGTAATCATTATTTTGTAATTTTGGTTTTATTTAAAATATGATTTACACAATCTTACAATCTTAAGTACCTATTATAAGTAATAACTTATGGTTTATGGATAAGTAGTAAGATCAATTGCGGTGGTTTGCTTCACAGTTTAATTTAGTTAACACATTATTACATTATGCTTTTGTTTTTTATCTTAGGATGCCTTTACATATACCTACTTAACACTTTTAAGAACAAAATGTATTTAATAAATAATGATAGTTGATATCTACAAAAATAATAATGAACACTTACATAGGTGTGTGCATCATAAGACATAAGTCATACATGTGTAACAAGACATAAGTAGGTACATAACCATTAATTCACTAAATATGAACATTGAACAGTAGGTACTGGACACGCAACAATAGTAAAAAAAAAAAGTATCACCATTCATTATCATTATTCAGATCTAGTTGATTATATTATAGTGAAAGCAGAAAGAGTAGAAAGACGACATCGTTCACCACCTGGGTGTGAACGTTTTAGTAGTTGGTAGTAGTGAACATAATATATCGGTATGGTGGTGACCGTTCGGTCTGTCGTTCAGTGAACTTCGGTGGCGAACACTGTGAACGTTTTATTAAGGTGGTGGAAACCGTTCTGTGTACACTGTACAGTGTTTAACAGTGTAGGTAGGTGAACGATGAACGACGTCGTTCATCTAAATGTGAACTAGTCCTAATCGTTCACTTTGGAGAATAGTTCAATTGAACTAGTTCGTTCACGAACGACACATCTCTATTCAGTAGTCTATGTTCTTCTAGCCTTTTCGAAATTTATGAAGCAAGTTTATTAGGTTGTTTAAAATATTGGCTCTTGGATGACATTCAAGAAAAAGTTATTTGTATGCCAGTGAATGATACGATTTCTGTTATAGTAACATTTATGCACTCATAAATTATATATTTTTTATATATACCTATATATCTTATTTTAAATTAAATTAAGATTATTTTTTATTTAATTCATACTTATAATATTTTATATTTATTTACTATACCTACTTTTAATTATATTATAAAATTAATGTTAATATTTTATTGTATTTTAACTGTTGTATAATATGTATGATGCAGTAATATATTTTAAATATATTTGGTTGAAGGTCATCTTGGTCAGTTATTTTATTTGAAGAAACAAATGAAATACAACATGTACCATCCTCTTGGCTTATATCAGAAAAAAAATGCTGGTTTCCTGCATCTAAGTCTGACAATAATGATGGTACACTTTTTAACTCTAACCAAATCAAAAGGATGATACTAGAATGTTCTCCACATAATAGATATGATGGAATAATTTACAAAGCAACTAAAGTTGCTGGACCATTTAGTTAGTACATTTTTATTCTGGTTTGTCCTTAAATAATTGTTTGATAGTTAAATGTCTTAAAAATGTAAGTGTATTTTTAATTTGATGAAAATAAAAAAAAAGTATTTTTAAATTCTTATAATTTTATTATAGTAAGTACTTACTACTTAATACCTAATACTTTTTTTATATAGACAGTGAACTTCAAGCAAGGCGTGTGTCTAAAGCCTGGTCTGGTACTGATATTAGTAGTGATGAAGATGATAATAGTATAGAGAACACAAAACTAAGAAAGAGCACTATTAAAAAAAACAAACAAGATCAAATAATAAAAAAAAAAAAGACAGATTCCCTTTTTACATTACCAATTCCGCCAATATCTGCAGTATCTAGAATTGCTCAAGTATCTGATAATAATGAATCCACAGAACTATTACAATTAACTTCCAATAGTGAAATTACTAAAGATTTTTCATCTAAAGCTAAGAAACATAGATTGTTTTTACTTAGTTGTATGTATTATGTGTTGATAGTAAAAGTAATATTATATTGAATTATAAACTATTTTAGACACAGATATTCAGTATTCACTTGTCTCAAAATAAATCCATAGAACTATTGCAGTCAACTTCCAACAGTGAAGTTAACAAAGCCTTTGTCTCAAATGGTAAGAAAAATAAATGTTTTTTGGTATTGATACATTTATTTATTTTTTATAGTTTACATAATTACATGTTAAATTTAAATTTAAACTGTTAATTGTCCTTAAAATAAATATCAGATCCTAGTAAAGATTTGTTTGAGTTTTTGAGTAACGCTAATGAAGATGATTATACAATAATGTCCAATGACGATGATGACTGTTACGGACCTATACTGTCCGTATCGATTATTTTATATGCATAAGATCATACAATGTCAAATTTCCTAACTTGTAAAATTAATACCGCAGGCACACGAGTACAGGACACGAGATAGTAGAATATTATATTAATATAATAATTTGACAATTAAAGTAAAATCACACGTTTCATTGCAAAAGTCGAAACTCGGTGTCTTAACGATTTGATAAGAATCATGGGTAAGAATACACAAGCAGTCGTTCCGGGACCCCTCGTATGACGAAGTCACCGCCCACTCTTGTAAGAAATCATATATACGAGGGATCGAGACAAGAGCTCGACAGACGGTTACTGTATAACCAACGAATAGGGATATCTATGACACTCAGAGGCCGGTCGTAACACCACTCCTGTCATTTTGATATCAGTTTCTGAGGCAGGTCGTAACACCACTCACCATCTTATTTTATATATTTTACATTAAGCTTATAAGATTTGTATTCGTGCAAGAATTATTTTAATAAATAATTAACTTATACTTGAACAACACGACGTATTCATTTTGTACGTTGATGCATGAATCGACCTAGTCGGGACGCAACGGAAAAATTGGCGCTGCGGACAGGGTTGATTTCAGAGAACGAGACAGATCAGAAATATTGCTAATATTTTCCTGTCAACTTCTTCAACCAGAGGCAATTTCACCAAGTGGATCACCGTTGGATTGAGACGTCTTTCCAACAACTCTGTGGAAATCGATCTACAATCATTGTTGCAGTTCAGGCACGGCGAGAAGATCAAGCAAGCAGAATGAAAACAGCAGTTTTGTAAGCATAATTTATATATGTAATCGTCTCCTTTGGTCTATTGGTCCATCGTAGTAGGGAAAATTTTTATTATTTTTATTTTGGGAATATATAACAGTAAGGTTATTTGAGAATTTTTATTAAGATTTATGAGAATTAATTATTTGAGAGATTATGAGATTATTTGTGAATTTTATTTGAGATTATATATGAGAATTATTTGAGATTTATTGAGAGAAATATTAATTAATGAGTACGGGTTCTGCAGAAAAGGACGCCGAAATTATTGACGAGTTTGAAGAAATAGCTCGAGAAACATTAGATAAGATAATAGGTATAATAGAAAACGATAGTAGTATTGTAGATTTAAATGATAGCAGTAGTGAATTAATTACTGAAGCAGAAATAAGTAGATTAATATTAAGAGGACGTCGAAGGTTAATTTTTCAAATATC
This sequence comes from Aphis gossypii, assembly GCF_020184175.1. NCBI lineage: Eukaryota > Metazoa > Arthropoda > Insecta > Hemiptera > Aphididae > Aphis > Aphis gossypii. Next base: position 66,578 of record NW_026083128.1, read on the forward strand.
AAAACAACGCCCCGGACTTCCAATAGTACTCCGAAAGTAATAATGGTATAATAAATCTAAATATACCCTAAAAAATAAGAATATTTACTTGTGCGTATAGAGCCATATTCAAAAAAAAAAAAATACCACCTACTGTTTTTACAACGAGAAGTTTTCCGTTTTTCAAAAGGTCATAAAATAAATAGCTAATAAGTTTTGCAAAAAAACTTTCTATAGGCACGTAGAATGAGTTCTGGTCTTTAATTTGGTACCAAAATCGATTCTCTACGGCAAACAATGTTTGAATACTATTGGAAGTGCGAGGGGATAATTTTATGGAAAGTATAAAAAAAAACTAAGTTTATGCCGTAAACCGGTGCTGCTGTTGTAATGTGGCGGCCGTTGGCAATACATACTCCCACCGCTGAGGCATAATATTATTTTGACGGCCGAGTGCCGACCCGCGTCGTCGCTATCCATAAATAATTATTGCGGGCGCGCGGCGATATTATTTATACGATTGTCGATAATAGATATTAGACCTTATTCTATCTATAATCGTGATTCTTGGTATCAAACAACGACATTTGATAATAGTATACTAGTATCACTATTCACTTCTGTAGTTCTGTATTTTATTATAGTAAACTACGAATTATTTTACCGTTTACTGTGTGGCGTGTGCTGTATTTTTATTATATTTTGTTGCATTTGCTTCACTATAAAAATGGACCGTTCTAAAAAGAATACTCCATACAGTTCGAAGAAACCGTCTGTAAAAAAAATCATGGTTGAAAAATTGAAAGCAGCCCGTGATGCAAAAAGTAAAATATGCCAAATTACAAAATATGATACTTTATTATTGTTTAGACTCAGAATTTTAAATTTATAATAAAATAATAATAATTCAAGTTTACAGAATGAGTAGTGCTTATCATAAGAACCAAGTCACTTAGGTACCCATTCGTCGACTATAAAATAGTATAACGGGTTTCTTTTCACTCCCACTCGTGATTTTACTAATACTAAGCTCTACTCATACCTTTTAGATTCTAACCGATCTTAATTTTTTTTATAAACGCTCGAAGTTCAATATTGACAAAATTCGTCAAAATAATGAATATTGGCTAATTATTTTAGTTAAAAATGTATAAGAATTTATTACCAAAAGCTAATAATTGAAAATGTAATACTTGTTCTCATAAGTTAAGCTTAGAATAATTTTAAAAAAATTGAGGGTTATTCAATTAAAAAAAAATAGGAGTGTTTAAAGTTTTAATTTTCACGAAATCAAAAATGTACAACGTAAAAAAACGAATTTTTATCAAATGAATTTTGATTTTTGTTATAATTAAAAAAGTACCTAACCATGCCGTATGCAACCACCAACCCGTTATATTAAAAAATATATTACTTGTAACAAAATAAAATATATAGGCAACAATATTTAAATATAATTTAATCTAGACTGACAAATCATCTTCGTTCAGAATCGTATTACTATACATATAATGTTTTTTAATTTTGTTATTTGTATAACTACTATTATCTAACTATTCGAAATAATGCTTTAATTTTCAAATTCATAGGGGGTTTCCGGTAGCAAAATGCAATTGGACATCCTTGGTGCATTATATTAGAGGTCTAAATTATTAAATGTCCAATAGTTTTCAAAAGCGTCAGAGAAAACCCTAAAAAAGTAACGGAAAACTGAGAATTTTATTGATTTTATTTTACTGTAACTCAAAAAATAATAACTGTAAATACTTGACATTTTTACCAAGTGTAATTGTGTATACAATTGAAATACAAAGTATATACTGTAATACTGTAATACAAGTGTATTAGCGTATTGTCTATAGAGGGTTAAATTATCAAAATATTTTGACCATTTTTGAGCTATTTATACAAGGTTCCTTATACAAGTTTTAATTATCGCAATTAAAAAAAAAATTAAAAATCGAATAGATATTTTTTATTATAAACCTGATTAAAGTCAAAATCGTAAAAACTTAAATTTATACATTGGATAATCATCAAAAAATGTTTAGATTAAAAACTGCTAATTTTAATGCTCAACAAGAGGAACATTTTGATTTGGTTCCCCATGATACGTCGACTGAAGAAAATTCAGGGGCACCTTCGTTATTAGAAGGTCCATCAAGAAACATATTTTCTAACGCAAATGAATTTACACCCAGGTATATATCAATAATTTATTAACTCGTCAGATCGTAGTTTGAACGTAAAACATTTAATCATATAATGTCTTTTTTTTTAATTTGTGAACTTTATTAGAAATATCGATGAAATTAAAAGTCATGTGTTATCGGCTGAAAAAGCGCAAACTCACGATTTTTCCAACACTTAATACTAATTTTTCTTATACCTACCTTGTACCTAATCTAACCAATCCTTACATAACTATCCAAAACATTTTATTTTAGTGAATCATTTGGTGAAATTATTGGTAGGAGAATTGTTGATTTGTCCTACATATTTGCCCAAATAAAAAATGTTAATCATGATATTGGATTGGGATGTAGTTTCATTGATATGGATTTTGTGTCTGAAGACCGCAGAGGCTGTTATTCAGAGTGCTGGTTTATATATAAGATGTGCAATTTTAAATCGAAGATATGTACAGTAAAAGAATCGCCTAAAACCAATTGGTCTATAAATAAAGACATCGTTAATAGTACAATAGCAATTGGTAAGTTTAAGGTACCTAGAAACTCAAAGTATAAAATCTGCGACTGACAGACTTGTAAAGTATTCGAATACATTTTATTTGTATTACATTTTTAGGAATAGGATACACACAAGTACATGAATTCTTGTCTGGCTTAGAAATACCCTCAATTTCGTCTAATACGTACACACATATCGAGACCTTATTAGGAGCTGAGATATCTAATACTGCTTGGTCAGAAATGGAAAAAGCTGGTCAAGAGGAAAAAAGATTAGCTATTGAGTCAGGCTGTGTAGATTCTGATGGCATACCTATGATAACTGTGGTAGCGGACGGACAATGGTCTAAACGAAGCTACCGAACTAAGTACGACGCATTGTCCGGTGTAGTATCATTTTTAAGTGACTAGAAATAATAATTTAATGTTAGAATCTCAATAAATGGAAAAATAATTTTGCTTAAGATTCGTTACTAACACATTTCATAATTTAATATAGGCTAGTATTATTGGTTATAAAACCAAAAAAGTGTTGTTTGTTGGGATTCGGAACAGGTATTGCGTGATTTGCGAAAGATCTAATAATAAAAAAATAGAAACTCCGAATCATATTTGTTTTTTGAATTGGAAGCAAGGTGCAACTAGCATCGAAGCTGATGCAGTTGCAGAAGGTTTCAAAAGAAGTATAGAAATACATGGAGTAAAATATTGTAAACTGATAGGTAACAATAAATTATAAATATATTTAGTATAATAGTATAGGTACTGTTACCTTGATAAAAACGTAAATTACATTTAGGAGATGGTGACAGCAGTGTCACAAAGAGACTTAATGAGATACTACCGTATGGCCCAATATGTAGAATCCAAAAAGTCGAGTGCAAAAACCATTTACTCCGTAATTACAGCCAAAAATTAATGGCCTTATCCAAGCGTACCGACTACCCGATTGAAATCCGGAAAAAAATATCTGCGAATATTTTAAGACTTAGAACTGATATAACATGTGCATACGTTTCCATAAATTAGAAAACAAACCTTTGTATCATAAAGTTGCTGGTAATTAAAAAACACATTATATGTTATACATGTTTTTATTCGCTAAATTATATATACAATATATATAAAATTATTTTAGGACTTAGACTTGATATAGCTAACGCACCAAATCACCGTATTTTTGAAACCCACGAAAAATGTTCAGCATACTTTTGTAAAAAATCTGGTGTTCCGCAAAACATTCCTTTAGAAGGAATTTCCAAGTTGAAACCAATTAGACAGGAAATTGATACAATTGTATCTAGATTGTCAAATAATGCAGAAAGTTTGATAATGGATGTAGACAACAACGCTTGCGAGCAATTCAACAGTGTAATAAACAAATTTTTAGGTGGCAAAAGAATAAACTTTACACAAAAAAGTTCGTACTCTACTCGTGTACAAGCTGCTGTTATCAGTTTTAACTCTGGAGAATATTTAAGATCGGTTAAGAAATATGTAACACATAAAAGCCCAGGTATTTTATTACAATTAAATTAAAAAAAAAATGTATTATATTATATATTTATAAAGGTAATTCAAATATTTATTTATATGTTATGTCTTGATCTTTAGGAAAGGTTGGTAAACATTTTTTGCGTCGAACACTAGCGAAACGTTATACGTGCCAGAAAAAAAGAAAAAGTAATTCAAATGAACCAAAATTAAAATCTAAGCGGCCAAAAAGAAGTAATAATGCAGATGAAAATTATGGTCATGCAGATCCACTAGATAATCTAAAAGATGTAAATGATGAACAGTTTATAAATGAAATGAATGCATTTGTCAGGTTTTTATATTATTGTTGTCAATACAAATATACTTATATACATATATTCATAGTATATTATTCAACTTCTATTATTTTCAACATTTTTAGAAAGTTGGGTGAAGTTGACTGTGTGCACATCGAAAAAGAAACCAGAGACCAGGCTAGTAGTGAGTTATGGAAGCGGGAAAGACTATCGAGGCTAACAGGTAGTAATTTTGGGCGGGTGTGTAAAATGCGTCAAAATACAAGTTGTAAAAAAACAGTCCATTCAATATTGTATTCTAATTTCACATCCACGTAATAAATAAATATTATAATTATTTTTTTTGATATTTATTTGATGTTTTATCAAAATAAAAATCCACTTTAGCGCAGTACAATTTGGCAAAGATATGGAACAAATTGCAATAAACAAGTTCGAAGAAATGTCTGGTTTTCAAGTAAAGCCTTGTGGATTGCACATTGATGAAGAATACCCGTACCTTGCCGCTAGTCCAGGTTAGTTTTTTCAGGATTTGTTATGTTTAAAAGTTTTGACTATAGCCTGGACCCACGTAGCTCAAATTATTTCGATAGTAATTTAATTATTATATTATACAAATAATAATGTTTTAATAAATATTTAGATGGAGTCATTGACAACGATAGGCTAATTGAAGTTAAAGCTCCTTATGCGGCTAGAAATACAATAAATTATATTCAAGCAGTAGAAACTGGAAAAGTATGCACCTTTACTTATATATTATATTGTATAAGTATCCTTTTGTGTTGTACTAATAATATAAACAGCTGTAAAGCCTTATAAACTATTTAATGGTTTCGAAAAATAAGATATGATTAAATTAACCACTTAATTTTTTTAAAGCTGAAATATTGTACGGTCGAAAACGGAAAACTAAAATTAAAAAATAACAACATCTATTACTATCAGGTACAAGGACAGTTACATATCACGAAAAGAAAATTGTGTTTTTTTATTGTATACTCTCCTCAATGGATTTCTGTGGAAGAAATAAGTTATAATAATATTTTTTGGACTTCTAATATGGAAGATAAATTACAATCGTAAGTACCATAGTTAAGTATTATTAGTGATTGTAGTTAAAGGACAAAACATATTTTTGAATATAGATTTTACTGGAATTTCTTACTGCCGGAAATCGTGGATCCAGCATTTAAACATCGACTGTTAATTTCTGACATACGAGATCCAAAAACATCTACCGTTAAAACTCCTAAAGCAAAAAAGAAATTGTTCTCATAAAATCAACCTGACACGGTCGTGTCGCACGAATACCGCGATCTCACCCGCTAGACCCCCTTGCCTAGGTATCACCACTCGTTCGATAATCAATCGGGACACCCGAGCGATTAATCGAACCAGTTTCTGAGTCGGCGATGAGCCCCGAAGCTCCCGCGGCGTGGGTGACGACCACCGAGAGCTTCGGCGGCGTTTTTGTCTATCGTTAACCGTTGTTACGATCGATCTCCGCCCGCCGCCTTTCGAGTCCGTGCATTTTCCGCAACTTGTTGCGAACATCGTATGTTCAGTTATTTTGTTCGTCAACAACAGTGACTTTTATATATAAGACTTATATGTATATATTCATATATATATATATATATTCTTTTGTTTTCGAGTTTTGCTTACCTACTCGTTTTTATATTTAGTTTTTTTTTGCGAGCTGTGCCTTCGCACCTGCGATTGGATTAGTACATGTTATATTCTTATTATTATATTATTATAAAAGCAGAACTTCTTTCTATTATTTTTAATATAGTAATTTTTAAGTTAATATCGTATCTACATTTGTTGGCTTGCTTTGGTTGTTTTTTCCTATTATTATCCATATTAAGTTGTGCTACGTGACAAACCATTTTATTAATATTTAAAGTAAACTAATTATTTAAATAAAATGTTGTATGTAAATGTAATATTGTAATTTTTTATAACCTAATATTGTATTTTCAAGTACTTATTATGTATCTAGCAGTGCCGAATAAAAAATTAATTTCGAAATTTATTGCTGAAATAAATGAGCTTTTGAATTTAAATAAATTTTGTTTTTTAGTATCCCAAAAGAATGATTAGAAATAACCTATACTAGTTATAGCTTATTATTAAATTATACTTTACGATAGGTATTGTATTATATTTCAATAAGTAATAATGCAATAAATACAAATCAAGCTATGTTATAATACAGTTTATACGATCTACATATTGGTACATGTATTTGTGTAAGTAGTGACTTAAATTATAATCGTTAGTTTATGGCTACGCGCGGAGATTTAAAATATTACGGCAGCATTTATACGTGTATGAATTATATAATGACGCGAAAGGTCTTAGACAAACGTTCATGCTATAATAAACGACGCTCCCGAATGAAACTCGTCGGCCGGCCGGCGACTGCGAGTAGTGGGCGTGGCTTAAACGCCGCTCGCTTGCGGATCCCGAAAACACCTAACAGCGCGTTCTTTTAGCCGTTGTATACGTTCCACTTTGGGTATGACGTCCTCTTAAGGAAGATATAGAAATAAGTAGCCCAGCAGATTTAAATAAAAGTATTAGATTAATTAATTTGGAGGAGTTTGAAAAAAGTCCTATTACAAATAATACGCGTACGATAGGATTAAGAAGCAATAAAAATATTGTTCATTCAGAATATATACCAGTAAAAAGGGCGGTAAAAATTAAAAAAATGGCAACTCCAAAAATAACTACACTTAAGGTAACCGAAGCTTTAAAAATAATTCCCCAATACTCAAGTCTAGCAGAGACAACTTATCCGTTTATTTCCGCATGCGAAACCATAATTGATGCAGTAGAACCCGATCAATTACCACTTTTATTAAAAATGATTGCAGCAACTAAATTAACTGGTAAGGCTTACAACGCGACTAGGTACAAAGAAATTAATGTCTGGGAGGACCTTAAACAAATAATTTTAGACGCGTTCGAGTCACCATACGGTGCCGCGAATTTACAAATAGAATTAAATATTATAAAATTAAAACCTAACGAGTCCATACATTCTTATAATAATAGAGTAGAGGAAATATTTCAAAAACTTTGCAATGCGGTAGCCGTAGGAAAAACATCGTCTCAGACAATGACATTACGCGAAAACATTGGAGAACAGGCTCTGATTAGCTACATTAATGGGTTAACAGGAGAAATAAAATTTGAAGTAAAAGCAAAAAATCCGACTACTCTTGAACATGCTATGCAAATAGCTCTAATGGCCGATAAAAATATTCGAACTTATAACGATGTAGGTACAAGACATTTTTAAAAATAATGAACCACCTAATAGACCTTTTAATAAGAATTTTTCTTATAATGAAACACAAAATATGTTTAGAAATAGCGACCAATATAATAATAGACCGTATAATCAAAACTTTAACCACGAACGGAATAATAATCCGCCGAATTATAATAGATACAATAATATTAATAACACTAACAATGGGAATACTAATGGCAACCAAAATACTAGGTACAACAATTTAATTGTTAGGCGCTGTTTTACGTGTAACCGCGAAGGTAATTTCGCATCGCAATGCCGCATGAATGTAAGACCACCCAATCGATTTAATCAAACGAACGACGGAAATGGCTTCATAACATATGCAAACGAAACGTGTTCATATTGTAATAAACGGGGACATATGGCCGATGTATGTTATAAAAAACAGCTCGACGAACGTGGAAATATTATTAACTCAGGAAACGGACGGGTGTCACACGTGACTCGCGGAGCGCGTGCGATAAATTACGTATCCGTGAATCCGACAGAGATTGCTTCCCAATCATACTCACAACAATAAATAATAACAACTATGTTAAATGCATTCCACCTGCTTGTATAAACGAGTTGGAATTTCTTGTAGACACAGGTAGTGAAGTGAACGTTATAAAAACTGATGTTTTACGTAGCGGATTAACAATAGACAACACGAAAAATTTATTTAAAAGGATAAGTGATAATACAATATAAACGTTAGGCAAAATAACAATACCTTTAATAATACAAGGACAGGAAATAAGTACAGAATTTAATTTAGTAGATAAGCATTTTCCCATAAGGAAGCATGGTATAATAGGTAATAGTTTCTTAACAGAAAATAATTCTATAATAGATTTAGCAAATAAAACATTAGCGATTAATATAAATGTAGACAATAGGAATATAATATTAAAACCTAGGACAGAAACTATAGTATCTATACCTATAGCTGCGAAAGATGTAAAAAATAAGGACATTTTTATACATAGGCAAGAAATTAAGGAGGGTGTATTTTGTGGAAATATTGTAAATACTGTACAAAACGGTAAAGTAGTAATGTACGGGCCGGGTACGGACAATAATAGGCCGTGATGCCCGGTCACCAAATACTTCGTACGCTACAACTCACACAACCGACCGACCTGTGTAAGGTGTGTATGTGTGTATAGTGGTGTGTGTGTACTCTTAAATGCTAACACGGATAGGTAACTCTAATAAAAAATATGGTAACTCAGTTTAAATGGTAATAATATATAATACAATAATAATAATTAACTACGGCCCTTCTGGCCCAACAATACAAAAATATCAATAATAATATAATATAACGCTGCCGGTTCGGCACAACCAATAAAATAATAGAAAATAGTATAAATATGAATAATAATAAATTAGGTACATAAAAACTCACAATATTGTCGGTGCTCAGCTGGCCAGCTGCACCTAAAGCTATATAATAAAAATGACACACACAACACGGATATAATAATTTAAATAATACACAAAAAAAGACTAGATGAATATGGCGATTTGCGCTCACAATATAATAATAATACAATTTCGTGACGATTAGCGCCAACGAAATACAACAATAAAAAATATGTGGCAATTAGTGCTCACACAACAATAACAAATAATGTGGCGATTTGCGCTCACACTATAATAATATAATAATATGTATAAAGATTGGCGATTAGCGCACACACAATGTACAATAAAATTGGCGATTTCCGTTCACAAAAACGCACTTTTAAGTATATAAAAAAAAGAAGCACAACGGCGATTAGCGCACGTACGGCAGCTATTGCATTGACGCTGGAGAGAAGACTGGTTGAATTACGGCGGCCGTGTTAAATAACAATCGCCAGCCGATCAGGCGGCGTGCGATAGCGCCTTAATCTGCATAATATTCTACAAGTTATATAACACAGTAACACACGACAATAATACGATAGGTAATTAAACATTTAACAGATATGACATAAAAGTAAAATAATCACAGACACATATAATAAATCAAGAACAATAACGGACGACGTACGTGAGTGTGTGTGTGTGTGTGTGTGTGTGTGTGTGTCGGACGGCCGGTTATCGCGTACTAGTCTGCGTTATTCGCGATCGCATATTATTTGGGCGTCAACAAGTAATAAGTATGTTAAATATAACAGAGGAACCTCAAAATATATGGGGGCACGATCTAAACAAAATTCAATATGACCGCGAGTTCGATTATAACATTCAACCGGTAATAACTAATAACAATAATAATAAGCGCGTAGATAAAATTAAACAATTAATTAGAAGTGGGCATATGGATAACGAACAAAGGCAATCCATAATAGAAATGTGTGAACAATTTCAAGATATATTCCATTTAAAGGGGGATATATTACGCACACAAATACTATGACGCATAAAATAAATTTACAAAAAAATCAACCGCCTATATATAGGAGGCCATACCGCCTACCCCATTCGCAGATGGAGGAGATAGATACACAAATAAAACAAATGGAAAAAGACGATATTATAGAGCCATCCTTTTCACCATGGAATGCTCCATTGTTATTAGTGAAAAAGAAACTTGACGCGAGTCTAGAGGAAAAATTTAGAATAGTGTTGCGTCCCGACTAGGTCGATTCTTGCATCAACGTACAAAATGAATACGTCGTGTTGTTCAAGTATAAGTTAATTGTTTATTAAAATAAGTCTTGCACGAATACAAATATTATAAGCTTAATGTAGAATATATAAAATAAGATGGTGAGTGGTGTTACGATCTGCCTCAGAAACTGATATCAAAATGACTTGAGTGGTGTTACGACCGGCCTCTGAGTGTCATAGATATCCCTATTCGTTGGTTATACAGTAACCGTCTGTCGAGCTCTTGTCTCGATTCCTCTTATATATGATTTCTTACAAGAGTGGGCGGTGACTTCGTCATACGAGGGGTCCCGGAACGACTGCTTGTGTATTCTTACCCATGATTCTTATCGAATCGTTAAGACACCGAGTTTCGACTTTTGCAAAGAGACTTGTGAATTTACTTTAATTGTCAAATTATTATATTAATATAATATTCTACTCTCTCGTGTCCTGTACTCGTGTGCCTGTGGTATTAATTTTACAAGTTAGGAAATTTGACATTGTATGATCTTATGCATATAAAATAATCGATACGGACAGTATAGGTCCGTAACAATAGTAGTAGATTTCCGAGCTTTAAATAACGTGACAATTAATGAATAGCACCCGTTACCTAACTTAACAGAAATATTAGATCAACTAGGACAATGCAAACTATTTAGCATACTAGATCTTGCATCAGGATTTTATCAAATTAAATTAGATAACGACAGTAAGGAACTTACCGCCTTTTCAACTAACAAAGGGCATTGGCATTTAAAAAAAAAATGGCCATGGGGTTAAAAACCTCTCCTTCTACATTCCAGCGTCTAATGAACAATGTAATGACCGGAATAGTTGGCATAAAATGTTTAGTCTATTTAGACGATATAATAATATACGGAAAAAACCTAAGTGATCATAATAATAAGTTACGTGATGTCTTTGAACGATTACAAAAACATAACTTAAAAATACAACCGGATAAATGTGAATTTTTAAAACAAGAATGTTTATACCTAGGATACATAATTAGTGAACATGGCATTAAACCCGACCCAAATAAAATTAAATCAGTATTACAATTTCCAATACCCGCCACCGTAAAACAAATTAAATCATTCCTTGGACTCTCTGGTTACTATAGAAATTTTTAAAGTCATATAGCTTAATTGCAAAGCCAATAACAAACTTATTGAAAAAAGGGGTTACCTTTAACTGGGATGACAACTGTCAAAAGGCATTTGATTGTCTAAAAGGTTCGCTTTGCTCTGAACCTATATTACAATATCCAGACTTTACAAAACCATTTATAGTTACCACCGACGCAAGTGGAAAAGCACTAGGCGCAATACTATCACAAGGGGAAGTACCACAAGATTTACCTATTGCATACGCATCAAGAACATTAAATAAAAGTGAAAATAATTACAGTACAACCGAACTCGAATGTTTAGCCATAATATTCGCAGTAAAAATCTTTAGGCCGTATTTATATGGTAGAAAATTTATTATTTTGAGCGATCATCGCGCACTTTCCTGGTTATTTAATCTAAAAAACCCGCTATCAAAACTCGCCCGTTGGCGAATATTTTTAGAAGAATATGATTATGAAATTAAATACAAACCAGGCGTACAAAATTCGAATGTAGATGCGTTAAGTAGAATGTATACGGTAACTGAAATAAAAAATGAAAGCTACCCAACATTTTTAAATAAATTTGAAACACAACTTATTACTAATAAAAACATAAAGGAAGTGCACGGTACTTTACTAGAAGCACCTGAGGAATATCATATAGTATCGGAAATAGCAAAACATTACAACTTCATGTCTGGAATAAATTATGAATTGAAACAAAAATTTTGTAATAATCAAATATTAGCACCGTGTAAAGCTGTAGGTGAAATTAACTATATAAAAAATAAAGACAGGTATATAATGTTTATGGTAATAAAAAATAAAAATAAACAAAAAACCACATACGAAGATATTTATTTGGCATTATTAAATCTAAGAATGTTCTGTGAGGACCAATCGTTACATAAATTAGCAATGAATAAATTAGGATTTAACGACAAAATAGAATGGGCGCAGGTACGTGCCATGATTCGTCATGTATTCCGAAGTACCGATATAGAAATTATAATTTGTTCTAAGTTCGAATTTAGTGACGATGAAAAGTTAATGATATTCAAACAATGTCACGACTCTAAAATCGGTGGGCACGTAGGTATACACAGGACGATAAAGAAAATAAAAAACCAATTTAACTGGAAAGGATTAAAAGAAGACGTTGTAGAATACATAAAAAATTGTGAATCATGTCAAAAGGGGAAGGTTACAAATAAAAGGGTAAAACAACCTATGCAAATTACATCAACAAGTTCCGAACCATTTGAAAAAATATTTCTAGATATCGTAGGCCCACTAGTCACTACGTTATCAGGAAACACATATATATTAACATTACAAGATGACCTAACTAAATATTCAATGGGGATTGCATTACCCAATCACCAAGCTAATACAATAGCCGAAGCATTTGTAACGAACTTCGTATGTACACACGGCATACCACAAATAATATTAACCGATCAGGGAACCAATTTTCTAAGTAAAATATTCACCGAAGTGTGTAATTTATTACAAATAAATAAAATAAACACTAGCCCATTCCACCCACAAACAAACGGTAGTTTAGAAAGATCGCATAGGACGCTTACAGAGTACCTAAGGCACTATGTCGACAAAAAACTCAACAACTGGGACGAATATTTACGAATATTTTTCGTATATAACTCTACTGAACACACATCAACAGGTTATCAACCATATTCATTATTATTCGGAAGACGTTTAGAAATACCAGTAAAATTATCCCACGAACCAGAACCTAGATATAATTATGATAATTATTATTTTGATTTAAAGCAAAAAATGCAAGAGTCGCATAAAATAGCTAGGGAAAATTTAATAAAAAGGAAAATAAAATCTAAACAAAACTATGATAGTAATGAAAATCCTATAGAAATACACGTAAAAGATCAAATATTGTTGAGAGACAAAACGCAGAAAAATAAATTAAATCAATTATGGATAGGTCCCTATGAGGTAACAGACGTATTAGATAGGGAAAATATTGTAATATTAAGAGGGAGGAGGCACGTAACGGTGCATAAAAATAATATTAAGAAGTTTAATGAAATAAAATAAATTATATAAAACAACAGTAAATGAATAAAAGTAGGTTAATTTAAAATAAATATATGCGTAATTAAAATAAATTTTTAGGATTATAATAACATGCTCCACGCTCCAGATGGCGTTGGCTCAAACAAAACCATATCGTATTTCAAGGCTTACCCAAGAGAACGGGATGTACTTTGAAAACCAAGGGCCACTACGTTTAACTAACTCTGACTGGAAATTACTGATTTATGTGAAATTAGATAATTTCAATCGACGTACTAAAGACACAATGAACTTTTACGAAAAAACTTTAAATGTATGTAACAACTTAACAATAGCATACGAAGGTATGTTTAAAGCTACTTGTGACAACTTCAAACTAACATCTAACAGTCTCGAACAGGAAGTTTCTAGGAAAAGATTTTTTATGTTGCAATCGATAGATGAAACAGATACAATTAACCGGGAAAAGAGGGGCCTAGTAAACTTAATAGGACGAGTACAAAAAACATTATTTGGAACATTAGATGATACTGACGCGGAACTATACGATAGCCAAATTGAAAAATTACAATCTAGTCAACAAAATTTATTAAAAATAATAGAAAAACAAATTAGTGTACTAAAGGCGACAGCAAATACATTTAAAGAGGCAGGCCAGATGGAGGCTCAAATAAATAGATTAAGTATACTATATAATCGGTTGGCAGATACAGTAAATCAAACAGTAATAAATTTAGATATAGTAGAAGCTAGAACTAATATTAATGAACAAATAAATACATTAAATCTATTATTCCAACAATTAAGTTTTGAAACCGACACAATATGTGAAATAATAATTGCTGCACAAGGTGGCATAATGCATTCTAGCGTAATAGCCGTAAATGAATTAAGACAACAATTAAAAGACATTTCACTAATAGTTCCTAAAGAACAAAGCTTACCGTTTAATTTAAACCAAGTATCGCTATACGAATTAAGTAAAATATCGAAATTTAATATTATTTATAAAAACGAAACCTTAATCTTTGAAATAATAATACCCTTAGTAAATTCAGTAGAATTAACGTTGTATCACGTAATACCACTCCCCGTTGCGAAAAATGATCACTATATTCATATTATTCCTGAATACTCATACATAGCAATCTCGAAAACACACGAATATTATCTTACATTGTGTATGAACCACCTGATGTTATGTCGATTAATAAACATGGGTACTTTATGTCCCGAGACACAACCCCTAAGACTAGGAGCAAGTGAATTACCGTGTGAAGTTGAATTGTTCGTAAAACCGTCAAGTATTCCAACATCTTGTCCCATACACTATCTTGACATCACCCGTAGTATTTATCACCGATTAAAATATCAAAATGCGTGGATTTATACAATAAAAACCACTGACAATGTAGCTGTCTCTTGCGAAAATAGGGACCAGGCCATAAATATACAACTAACTGGAAATGGGGTGCTAGCATTAAACGAAGACTGCAGGGGCTATACGCCACAAATGGTGCTAACCCCAAGTAGACATTTAAATTCCACACACTACAAAGATTTAATCTCCGATGTAGGCATCACAACAAACTTAACAATTCCCACGACTTTGAAAAGAAAAATCAATAATAGTAACACACACACCAACTCCGTAATAAAATTAACTGACTTAGGACAATACTCGAAATCTATAGAAGAAATCAAACAACTTATACAAGAAGAGAAAGACAAACAAAACAATAAAGATACTACAGACCTTCACTCATATCTATTCTATCTCATTCTAATAATAGTAGCCGGTATACTTATAATAAAATATAGACACAAAGTAAATCAAATACGATCAAAAAATAGAACTAGACGACATCTAATATTATCAAGAGAAATTAATGAAGTTACGCGAATATAATTAAATCTTCTCATGTTACAGATAAGAAAACATTGAGAGTCAAGATAAATTTTATTGTACATTTCAAATAATTAAGTAGTTGCCAAATTAATAAATTAGTTATAATGCCAATTCAGCAAATTCAAGAAAGGATACCCAGACGTATACTATACTTAATAATGCTACGCCATTCACTTAGACATGACAATCACGTATTCCGACACGTGCTAGACAAAAATAATACTCATAATGAGCCTACGTGTTTAACAAACCATATGTACATTGCGAACAAACAACTACAAATACCCTATACAATGATTGAAATGAATACAATAATCGAAATTATTACGATGACACTTAATTTAATAATACTAGTGCGCGAGATACGTGAGTCAACGTGTAACCAAATAGCAATACTAATAGACGAACTAATACAACTTACAAGCGTCTGGAGCGGAATAAAATAAAATAAAAAAAAAAAAAAAAGAGAGAGAGGAAGGAAGGGATTAATATTATATTTACATATATATATGTATTAATTATTATATTATGTTACAGTGACAAGATTAAATTTGTCATAGTGGATTTTGAATTCACTATGATAAATAGGAAGGATTTACTACTTGTATCGGGGTCAATGTCAAACAGTTTAGAAAAATATAAACCAGTAAAATTAGAAGGAAAACCTATAGTCTTAACCACGACAAACAAACTCAAAATGCTTCAGGATAAGGAAGTTAAAAAGGTAATGCAAAGTGTTGGTAGAATGTTTAGAAATAAGCCAGAGTTGTTACTACCATTATTGGGGCAACTAGAAGCTAGTTTAAAGCTTAAAGGGGGAACAACTCTGTCTACTACATATATAAACCAATATTTGCACACTGATAACAAAACACCAGTCATAGTTTTTTGGAATGGGACAACAGACAAGGAAATATTACAAAAATTGGGACTAAACAGAAGAATGCTAAACATTACATCATATACCGATAATAATGACAATTACTTCAACTTCTAGATATAAGTGGACTAACTAGTAAATTATTGTACTCAAGCGAAATAGGTTACCAAGAAAAGAATGGGAGAATGTTAAATTTAATGGAGACCCATGATCTAATTTGTAAAACCAACCATAATATAACCCATAGTCATGACCCCATAGCAGATGTAACAATCACAAAATGTCTGTTTAACTATATTATAAAGGATATGGGACCGATACAACTTTATAAGTTGTGTAAATGAAAAAAGTTAGAAATATTTTGACCAATAGATTAGGGAGCGTCACACATATATAAATTATGTATATAAAAAAAAAAAAAATGTTTATGTATTTAATTATAAGACAAAATTGTATTTTAGTTGTAAGACAAATATATGTCATATAATATATTGTTTAAATTAAGATATTAATAACTTTAATTTTCAGCAAATAATGTCTATGAACGTTACTATATTTAATTAGAACTTAAGAGACTAACAAAAAAAAATAATAATAATATTCTATGTTAAAATTTTAAAATTTTGTAAAACACTAACACTAAGTATTAAGAAATCTTACATGTAAATTTTATTTTAGATTTCTGTTTAAAGATTTAAACATAAATCTTTTTTTTGGTAGGGAGGTGTTACGGACCTATACTGTCCGTATCGATTATTTTATATGCATAAGATCATACAATGTCAAATTTCCTAACTTGTAAAATTAATACCGCAGGCACACGAGTACAGGACACGAGATAGTAGAATATTATATTAATATAATAATTTGACAATTAAAGTAAATTCACACGTCTCTTTGCAAAAGTCGAAACTCGGTGTCTTAACGATTCGATAAGAATATGGGTAAGAATACACAAGCAGTCGTTCCGGGACCCCTCGTATGACGAAGTCACCGCCCACTCTTGTAAGAAATCATATATAAGAGGGATCGAGACAAGAACTCGACAGACGGTTACTGTATAACCAACGAATAGGGATATCTATGACACTCAGAGGCCGGTCGTAACACCACTCACCATCTTATTTTATATATTTTACATTAAGCTTATAATATTTGTATTCGTGCAAGAATTATTTTAATAAATAATTAACTTATACTTGAACACGACGTATTCATTTTGTACGTTGATGCATGAATCGACCTAGTCGGGACGCAACATTACTCTGGCATGACAGACCATTCAATTGTATGTAATCAAAACATTTCCAATGATAAATCATCTCAGAATGGTATGTATATAAAATATATAATATATTATTGATACACAATTGTCTCATACTATAACCTATATGATATTTATTTTTAGACTATTTAAAAACCATTGCTGATAAAATTGATCTACTTAATACAATCCAATCAAATCAAGAAAAATATTATAAAATTCGCGACGAAAAAGTAATGACCCATTTAATAATGATAAATGGATCTTTATCAAGACTAGCATCAGTTGTTCATAGTAATGCAAAACTGTTAGAAAAAATATTAATTTCTGACTGTCGAATGCGTGTATTTAGCTATGCCAGTACCAAATTTGCCATCTCCGTTCATGCAGCTATTACCATCAACAAGTTTAGAAGATCTTGCACTTGCTGAAGAGTTATTATGTAAAAATGACAATAGTGAGTCATTAAAGAATAGGGAAGAATTAGTAAGTTCATTATTTTGTGTGCTCAATAAAATAATTATAATATTATACCTAATATAATGAATATACTGCAAATACTTATTTCAGAAAACCTACATAATACTAAAAGTTGGCAAATTATCATTAAGTGCAGCACTTAGAGGAGCAATTGATATTTGTTTTACATCTAATGTTTTAAAACATTTTAGTTACAGAGGAAAAACCAAAAAAAAGTTTATCGATTTAAGTCTCTATACTATCATTTATAGTGAGTTTAAAATTTTTTATAATTTAAAATATATAAATTCTAATTATTTATCATTATTTTATTGTTATAGAAGCTTTATCCGGTTTCATTTCCAATTCAAATGACGAAAATACTTTTCATAAAGTAGCAGACAATTATATACGTCATGCTCCTAGCAAAGAAAAATAATAAATAATAAATTTGAGTGATTTTTTTTAGTGCAAGAAGCACATTTGTTATAAAATGTATTTTTTTTTTTTAATTATATTAAACTTGCTATTACAATTAAAAATTATGTATAAAAAAAGTTGATTAATGTTATGTTTAAAAATATAATAATCTAACAGTTGAATGAAAAATATTTTTTCTATAATAGGTACCTAATAACTAATAAGTAATAACGTATTTATATCTCAAGGTTTTATTTTCTTAATTGGCTAATATTAATTTTAGATTTTATATGGATACATTAATAGTATACTTTGTACACTCATTTTTTAAGAATAAATATTTTAATTAGTGTACAATGAAAACTGATAGCTTCATAGTGAACCACCATTGCAGTGGCGTTTACTCTTTGGGGGGGGGGTCAACCACCCATTATCTCGTTTGGTATTTTTTTTACTAAATGTTCATTTGTAAAAATGAATAAAATTTAAAAATTATTGTAATATATTTATAACATTTTTTAATGTTATAATACCTCACATTGAAAATATCTGTGTAGGCCACCGCACCATAGCACGGTTAAAATTTTAACTGTAGCACCAAGTGTGCATTAAAGGGGGCACTATAGTGCAGGTTACTAAATTTAACCCATACACGGTTTCTGAACTGACCACTGAATCGATTAAACAAGGTAAATAAAAGCACCCATGCACGGTTTCTGAACCGACCAATGAATCGATTAAACACGGCAAATAAGAGCACGCGTCCACAGTGTCTTATTTTACCAGAGAATGTATACTGCACGGTGTCGTCCAAGTTAAAATTCGGTATTCAAATTTTCCCAAAAAACTTTCTGTGAACCAATATAGCACTGTGTCCGACACTCAAAATAGATATCGACAGAACATTGTCTGAACTTGAATTGTTACTCGGGCATATTCTACATATTCTATAAATTCTGTTATTATATTTTAGGATTATAATTATTATTTTAAGATTAGAGTGGCTCTTATATGATGATGGCTATGATGACGAACGACCTCGACGAGGATATAGAGACCGAGTATACTTTGACTTATGTGACCGTCAGTACCGTCAATGTTTTCGACTTAACAAAAATCAAGTAGCGTTTTTTTTAAGTAAGATTTAACATATCCTAATTCATGTGAGTATTCGAAATAAGGCAATCACAGCAGAACATCAGCTATTGACTGCATTGAATTAGCTCGGCAATGGTGCACAACAACATGGTATTGGAGCTACTCATGGAATATCAACTTCATCTATCAGTAGGTGTATTCAGAGGGTCGTTAATGCGGTTGTCACTCATATGTTCCAAAATATTGTCAAGTGGCCCAACAACACCATTAAAATACCAACGACGTTCCCTGAAAAAGGTGGGTTTCTCAGTGAATCTGGCTGCATTGATGGTACATTGATCAATATTGATGCGCCAAATTTAAATAAAGAACAATATATCGAAAGAAATGACAACCATTCAATCAATGTGACAATGGTTTGTGATCCAAGACATGAATTTTATGCAGTAGACGCTAACTGGCCAGGAAGTGTACACGATGCCCCAGAGTATTAAGAAATACTAATGTATTTGCTGCATTTGAGAGTGGGTGGAGAACATTTTCCGGAGCAGTGCTTAATATAATATAACACAATGATAAGATAATAAATTATAGTAGGTATAAGGTATTGTTAAATAAAATACACAATTTTTTTATTAAAATATAAATGTATATATAATATATAATCTGCAAGTCTTTTGATGGAAATACTAAAGAAGCGAAATGTAGTTAATAAATATTAATATCAATCTTCATATCATATTAATTATAATTTATAAAGGATATTTCATATTTTTATTCCAGAAGTGTACCTAATATTTGTACTTTAAATAATAAAAATGTATTAAAACATACATGCAATCTATAATATAAAAACAATGATCCGATTTTAATGTTGTAAAAATAAGAACATAGAGAACCGTCAGAGCACTTTTTCAATGTTTGAACTTTTAAAAACTTTATATTACACAAATTTCAGTTTTAACAACATTTTTGTTTAATTATATCTATTGAAGAAATTCATATTTTGAAAAAAATCTTTGACCATTCCCTAGAGATGTTCAGACATATTAAGATTTTTACAGAAAAAATATAGCACCACCCTAAGTATCATTATTAAAATTATTTCCACGATAAATTGTTATATAAGCATGCATTAATAAGAAAAAAAAACTAGCCACAAATGCTCTTAAATATACACAAACCAATTCTTTTATGAAAAATCCAAAATTTACATGCAATCACATTTAATTAATTAAATAAAAATATGATTATATCTAATTACCATTAATCTGTTAGATAATTTGTATAACCATTGTACTTATTACTTATTATCATCCATATTTTATCAATTATGACCGATATGGGTATGGTTAAATTGTCAAAATTATCAGTGTAAAACAGTACAACCTAGAAAGTTAAAAAAAAAAATATTTTAAAATTTCAAATACTTACTTAATATAAGTAATACCATTGAGTATAGATACTATAGAGAAACCATCTCGCCTGTATTATGATACGTAAAGAATTAATTCACCGGAATGTCAATAGGGCGCGCATCGTGTTTTAATGAATTAAAAAAAAAACTAATATCAATAATAATTATTAATTATAATTATGTTTCATTACCATCACTTTCTTTGCTATACAATGTTGCCTAATTTGGTCATAAATAAACGTTGCCATTTACAACCTAAATGTATGAATTAATTACAATACTGAGTTTTCCGTCTTTCCGATCTGCGATAAGCTGCGGCCACCCGACCGCCCTTGCGGCTTGCATCACGACGCGCGTTGTGATCGCGTGAAGCATGAAGCTATCCCAATTCTCGATAGTCGATATCCCAGTAGTGCTGGTCGACATAACAGCCGCATGTTTCTTCCCTTTATATTATAATATTTAATATTACCCATGTGTTTAAGGTAAGATGTGGTCCCACACACACACACACAAATATAAAATTTTGAAAAGTACAATCTCTAACAAAAACCAAATGGTGAAAAAAGTCCAAGTTCTAAACTGCTCTCTCCCAAAAAAGTTGACCTATCAAAGTAGTGAAATCTACATTGTGGCCAAGTTAGCTATTTTTCAATTCATAACTTCACTGCACTCTTACATTAAAGAGCAACACTCTTCTTTTATTTGTATTGTTTAAGAATTAGCCAGTTTCTGAATGAGGTATACACTAGTTTTGGCCGCAATGTAGATTTCACTACTTTGATAGGCCAACTTTTTGGGAGGAAGCAGTTAAGAACTTGGCCTTTTTTTCACCGTTTGATTATTGTTGGAGATATCATTTATTTGTGCGGGCTTCAGCGTCGTGGACGAAGTTTTATTTTTTTGTTTTTTTTTTTGCGATTACAATACGATCGTGGCTATTTCGGTAACTCCTTCTTTGTATTATACAAAATAATGATAATGCAGTGATAATAATTCCATTAAATTCATAAAAGTATACAATTTTTCATCAATGTTTTCTTATGACGTTATCACGTAAAATTTTCGTCCATAAACCGACGAATATATTAACATATTCTGTACTTAAACAATTATATTATATTTTATATTTGAATAAAATAACTTTAACATTATAATGTTTTATGAATATATATTTAAGTCAACTACAAACAATTTCTTATTACCGTATTGATATTGTAACGCTATTAGAAAGAAATTAGAAAACGTTTATGCTTGCCAAGCGCGCCACTTCACACGTTTAGAAAAACGCTCTCTAAAGTTACATTAATTTTAAAAAAATTTCAATTTTTAGATTTTTCCCTTTAGTTGCCCTGTTAAACCTACCTTTGTGCCAAATTTCACATTTCTACCTATACGGGAAGTATCTTATAATTTTGATGATGAGTAAGTGAATGAGTCAGTAACATTATTACAAATTTTAACATCCTCCCATTTTGGAATAACACAATATTAAGGGCTATTCGTACAGCGTCATAAGCTACTTAATATTAATCTGTGTTTTTAATTTCAAAAGTTTATCTTAAGAGGAAAAACTGGGCGAATTGGTTCGTGTAAAGATACACTGTCATTGCTGGAACTTGACCCTGGCGCACTACCGTGCGCTCAGATTTAGTTTACTGACATTTATATTTTATTAAAATAAAATTTGGTCATAAATTAAAACACATTGTTACAACAATCTAATATGAGAGTTCTTTATTAAGTAATGCAATTTTAGATTTTGAGTGGAGCGATGAATGTATTGATTTTACAATAATTATATGTGTATTTTTTTTGTGTGGGTGTGTGTACATGATAAGTTGTCGAAATAATGCTTTGATTTTCAACTTCAGTAGCTTTCCCGGTTGGAAAGTGAATGCAGTTGGTACATTAGGAAGATCAAATTTTTTATTCCCATTATTTTTCAAAAGACCAGGAAAAATTAAAAATAATTAAGGAAAAACGAGTATTTTTACGCAAAATTAATTTTTGAGAAAATTGAATTTTGATATTGATGTAACTCTAGTCTCTAAGACAAATTACCATAGACAAATGAAATGTTCACTGAATGTTTATACTAGTATTTTCTATACATTTTCAAAATATTCAAATCTTTTAAGTTTTTTTTTTTGAAGTGAAACTTCTTTATGCAGGGTAGTGAGGAAAAAAAAGCGAACGGGCGGCCGTACGAACGCCGAACGCGTATATGTGTTACTATAGTCGTATAGGATATTATACGGGATTAAAACGGTACGGCGCAACCGCGCAACACTTGTAATCTCATTCATGTGTTTTAAGGGGCAGTACAATCAGGGTTTCTGTCACCAAAGAATAAGACAATTTTCTTTGAAGACGCCGACATGTCGCGACACCTTTGATCGGGCCGCCGGTGGCTCTGGCAGGCTTGACCAAGTCGTCTACTTTCATTAGTGTATGATAACCCTTCATAGCAATAAGTGCATGAGCACCATTCGACTAGAAAAGTGCAGGAGCACCTAAAACTACACAAGACATACTCACAAGATCCTACGAGCGACAACTGTGCCGTTTCCTTTTTTTTTAAAAACGAAATTAATCAGTGTTCCGTTATTTCTATTTGAGTATTTGGAATAATTCTTTCCGTCCTTATTATGTCAACTTCATGTTCAAACAGCTACGAATAAGATAAGGTGCATGCGCATCCATATTTATATAGGTATATAACCTTATAGGTATCTATTACATTTTATTTATTGAATTTATTATCTTCTAATGTATAAAATTCTCGTATCACAGTTTTCGTTGCCATACTCCTCCGAAATGGCTTGACCGATTTTGATGAAATTTTTTGTTCATATTCAGTAGGTATGAGAATCGGCTAACATCTATTTTTCATACCCCTAAGTGATAAGGGTTGTCCAGAAAAAAATAATAGAAGTGCTCAAACAGGGTTTTTGATAATTTACGGTAGAAATAATTGTTTATAAATGGTTGCTAAGGTATTGGTTATACCACCGTGTGTTCACCAATTTAGGGAACACTGAATTTCTCGGCCGGATTATGTTTGAATAAATCGAATTTTTTTTTTACAAGCTAGTGGTATATAAATACACATTTTCAGATAAATTTCAAATTTTTAACCCCTTCGGTACGCGCATGCGCAATGCAACTTATGTTTTTTTTAATAGCAACTGGTATTTTTGATACCAATTCGGATATACTGAATTTTTTAAGTCATTTTGACCAATTAACCATGGCTCTAAAACCAAAATTGACTGAATGAGAGCCATTCAAATCTTAAAAAATAATACATTTTTACAATTCATATAAAAATGCAAAACCATTTTAATTATTTATTATTGGTTTCTTTTGAATATCTTTACGTATTTTTTTTTTTTTATACGTGTTATAAATAAGATTAACATAATATGGATATAAAATTATTTAATTAAAATTGATTACAACAGTTATTTTATAAAATATGAAGTTATCGAGGTTCTAAATAATAAGATAATCTTAATTGACATAGTTATTCAGATAATTTAATACTAGATAATCAGAAGTTATTACAATAATATGCATTTATTGCACATTAATATTCACTATTATTAGATGTTTAATACCATTAAGCGGTAAATTATATCTACCTATTAATTCGTAATTGTTTAAAGGTAGAAAAACCGTTGTGATTATTAAATTTATACTTGAAAGTTTAGATAAAATGAATCATTTTTATGCTGGTTGTCATACTAGTACGATTAGTTGGGTTAAAATGAATAACCAAGAAAAAGTGCAAATGCTATTAATTTATGGTAAATGCGATAGAAATTCTCGGCAATCAGCAAGAATGTATGCTGAACAATACCCAGGTCGGTGCCATCCACCGCATACATTTTTTATTAAGATAGAACAATTATTGATTAACCATGGAGCATTTTCTGTAAAAGTAGTCCGTAACCAACAAATTAGAGAAAACAATATTAATGAAGATGTGGAACTTCAAGTTTTAGCTTACATTAGATTGAATCCAAAATCTTCGGTTAGACATGTTGGTAGAGAAGTTGGAATCTCATTTGGCCTTGTACATAAAATTTAAAAAAAAACACAAAATGCATCCTTATAAACCTAACTTAGTTCAACATTTACGACCTGCAGATCCAGAAAGAAGGTTAAATTTCATTGCTTGGTTACTAGTTCAAATCGATACACAACCATTATTTTTAAATCAGATATTATGGACTGATGAATCTAAATTCACGAACAATGGAGTTATTAATAAA
Source organism: Aphis gossypii (assembly GCF_020184175.1). Taxonomy (NCBI): domain Eukaryota; kingdom Metazoa; phylum Arthropoda; class Insecta; order Hemiptera; family Aphididae; genus Aphis; species Aphis gossypii. Next base: position 91,901 of record NW_026083128.1, read on the forward strand.
CAAAATAATCGTATGTGGTCATATGTCAATCCCCATTGGGCAGTGGATAATCGTTACCAAACTGTGTGGGGTACTAATGTTTGGTGTGGACTTATTGGTGGAAAATTGTTAGGTCCGTATTTCTATAAAGAAAACTTAACTGCGAGACGATATTCATCATTTTTAACAAATGTTTTACCATTAATGTTAGAAAATTTACCATTAGCTACTCGTCAAACCCTCTATTTTCAGCAGGACGGAGCTCCTGCTCATAATGCGCATATTGTTCGAGATTACTTGAATCGGGTATATGAAGGAAAATGGCTTGGCACTTATGGTCCTATTGAATGGCCAGCAAGATTTCCAGATATTACACCACTTGGTTTTTTTTTATGGGGACATTTGAAAACAGTAGTCTACGCAGATCCACCAGTTAATCTAGCAGATTTAAAAAATAAAATCTTGGTTGCGTGTAATAACCTTACTGAAAGTCAAAATATGACAGCAACTAATAGAGGATGTCTACAACGTTTTCAATTATATGTGTCAACAATCAAGGAGCAAACTTTGAACAATTTATTTAATTAATTGTGTAGTTATAAAATAACTGTTGTAATCAATTTTAATTAAATAATTTTATATCCATATTATGTTAATCTTATTTATAACACGTATAAAAAAAAAAAAATACGTAAAGATATTCAAAAAGATACCAATAATAAATAATTAAAATGGTTTTATGCATTTTATAATGAATTGTAAAAATGTATTATTTTTTAAGATTTGAATGGCTCTCATTCAGTCAATTTTGGTTTTAGAGCCATGGTTAATTGGTCAAAATGACTTAAAAAAATTCAGTATATCCGAATTTGGTATCAAAAATACCAGTTGCTATTAAAAAAACCATAAGTTGCATTGCGCATGCGCGTACCGAAGGGGTTAAAAATTTGAAATTTATCTGAAAATGTGTATTTATATACCACTAGCTTGTAAAAAAAAATTCGATTTATTCAAACATAATCCGGCTGAGAAATTCAGTGTTCCCTAAATTGGTGAACACACGGTATAAAAAAAAAAAAAAAATAATAATAATAGATACAACATACAAAAATACATACAATTTTCAATTTTTCGACAACGTTTGCAGGGTCAGCTAGTAATTTAATAAATTAATAATAAACAAATATTTTACTAACGGTATACTTGATCGTTCTCGAATTACGACCTCGAGAGCCCTCCGACGATCGGTAGGAAGGTAATCGTGCAAATTTAAAATAATAACTCGCAAGTTAAAATAACTTCTAATAACCTCTTGTAATAAATAAATAATGCTGTCGCCGCCAAGACGTCCCTATATTATTATTATTATCGCGTCATTATTATATTATATTATACATCCCGCTGCCGACCGATCACACACACACGCACGCGCATTTTAATGTCATTTATATTATTGTTTAAATTTGTATTTGTGAATTATATAGTATATAATAGTAAGATTAAGCGCAATCAGCCGCATTTTTATGTCTTCCGTCGGTCCGCGGCGGCCGTGTATTATTTTAATTATGTTAGTCGTTCTTCTCCAGCGTTTCATGCCATAACGCACTTTTTTGTCACGTGCGCTAATCGACGGGTTTATTTTGTTTGCAAAGTTGCAATTTGTGGGCGCGAATCGCCACATTTTTGTTATACTACACGTACGGTTTCGTGTGCGCAAATCGCTACCATTAAACCATTTGTTCATTATTATATCGCAGGCGCGAATCGCCACGGTCTATTATATTATATTTTATTTTATTGGCACTAATTGTCACAATCTTATTGTTTTATTATATTATTATATCTACGGCGCGAATCGCCGCATTAATATTCTATTTTATTTTATTGGCACTAATTGTCACAATTTTATTGTTTTTTTTATGTTTGTTATTTATATTTTTGTTGTTTGTGTGCAATTATTATATAGGTGTCTTTAGGTAGCGGCTGGCCAGCAATGCTCCACAAATTGTGAGTTTTTATTTATTTATTATTATTATTTATATTTTTACCTATAGGTTTATTATTGAATATTGGTCGCATTAATAAATTATCATCGTTATTTTGGTTGTGCCGAACCGGCAAATATTATTATTATACTATACATATTTTTAACTGTTGGGCCAAAAGGGCCGTAAATTATTATCATAATTATTATTTATTATACTATAACCTTTTACAAAAATTTCTACTGCGTTACCATTTATTTTGAATTACCATATTTTTATCATTTACCTCTTTGTTCTTAGCTATTAGTTGTTACACACGCATACAAATATACACACATACACACACCACCGCACACTAGCACTCTCAGATCTTGCTCGGCGAACCTGTCCACTTTCTGTTGAGTGCTATACATATATACACACATTTTACACAGGTCGGTCGGTGTGTGTGGTACGAAGTATTTCGGTGACCGGGCGCGCGTATTATAATTATACGCACCCGGCCCGCACATTTGGTGACCTCGACGTGATATCATACGACGGTATCGCGATTATTTATTATTATTGTTATCATTGATATCGCAATTTTATAATATACGTGGCTCATTAAATCATACGTAAATTCGATGCAACTTTCTAACTTTGAGCCTTTATTGTATTAGCTCGTGCTTACGTTGTATTTTATTTTAGCGTGCATTTTTAATTATAAGATACATCATATTTGGAGTTAGACTGGTATTAACTGTCTTATAAATTGCTACAATAAAGGTAGCAATGGTTTTAGACGGAGAAACATCGAAACTATTATCGGATCTAAAACGTAAGCGAGGTGTTGTGAAAGCTGCGCTTACACGAACGCTAAAATTTATAGGAAATTTTGATCCAAAGGTTGAAGCACTATCCTTGCTAGAGTTTAGGCAGGAAGAGTTGCCACAAATTAATAGAAAATTCGATGATATTCAAGTAGAGATAGAATTGCTCAGCACTGATGATCCTTCGGAAGAAGAAAGGGAAAAGAAGAATTTGAAAATAATTATTTTGCTGCACGTTCTCTAATTCAAGAAATCATAAATAAAAATAAACGTCGTAATGCATCAGGTGATGATGCTTCGCTTGATTCAGCGGCGCCGTACCCTCGATCGCGTCTAGCTCCGATCGACTTACCGAAATTCAACGGGAATATCCAAGAATGGGAAGCTTTCTTCGACAGTTTCAAGGTGATGGTACACCAGCAAGACAGCTATTCACCAGCTCATAAATTCCACTACCTACGATCAACGTTAAGTGGACAAGCACTAGACCTAATAAAGTCTCTACCAATGACGGATGCCAACTATGGATTAGCAATACAAAAACTTCAGCAGCGATACGACAACAAGGTTTAGTAATCCAAACACATATTCGGGAGATTATGAATAGTCCTCGAGTACAGTCTGCCACTGCTCAAGAATTGTCAAGGCTACAATCACATGTCGCCGCGCACTTAGCAGCATTAGAAGCGCTAAGCATGCCTATTAAACATTGGGACGCATGGTTGGTAACTATTCTAGTGGAAAGAATGGACGGAGCATCCAGTCATGAATGGCAACTCCGACAAAGGAATACAGAGTTACCCAAATATAATGAAGTGATGGAATTTTTGGCAAGCCGCAGCATCGCCTTTGAAAGCTCGGAAGCCCTAGCGATTAGGGTAAACGAAACCAACCACTCATCGAAAAGGGCAAGTCAAGGAACCATTAGCAAAAGAATAGCACTGGCGGCGTCATCAGAATCGAAGCGTGATAAGTGTAGCCTGTGTGAAGGATCACACAGGCTATATGCCTGCTTGAAATTTAAGGAACTATCCGTGTCAGATCGATTTAATCATGTGCGTGGGAGGCGTTTATGTTTCAATTGTCTGGCGCCACATCACATGTCTGATACATGTCGGTCTAAGTATTCTTGTATAAAATGTAGACGAGCTCATAATACTCTGCTACACTTTGAAGGGCATGTTCAAGACGTTACGTCTGCAGTTACTGACCCAAAAGATAACGAAGCCGCATTTAACGTCGAAAAGGGTTCTGATGGAGATCAAGTGTCATTATTAGTAAATTACAAGAACAGTCACGTGTTTCTGTCAACCGCGGTTGTACTAGCAGCTGATAAATTTGGTAATGACCGTCAATGTCGGACTATATTGGATAGTGGGTCTCAGGTAAATTTCATATCCAAGAGTCTGTACAACAAGTTGCAACTGCCGACAAGGTGTTCAATTCTGCCAATAAACGGTATTGGATCAAGTCACGTGCAGTCAAGTTCCTGTGTGGAAGTGCAACTCAAGTCAAGAGTGACAAATTTCAGCTTAAATCTATCTTGTTATATATTGCCGGTAATCGTGGACACACTACCCGCAGTAGCCTCCCCAGCGCATGGTTGGAATATACCAGAAGAACTAGTAAAGGGCTTGGCGGATCCGATGTTTTTCGAGGCAGGGTCAGTAGACTTGCTTATTGGGGGAGGCTCGTTCTTCGATCTTTTGGACCCGGAACGAGTTCATTTGGGAGTGGATTCACTGTGCCTGCAAGGTAGCAAATTCGGCTGGATAGTGACAGGTGAAATTGGTGTAATTTCTCTCCCGGGCGTTGCATCGATGGGACAGTTGTTAGAAGAAGATTGGAGAGCGTTGAAGGACAAAGAAGATAATCTATACGGACGGCATTCAAAAACCAATCTCAAGTTGTCGGAAGAGAAGCAGACCGTTGAACATTTCAAGGAGAACACAAAGAGGGAAACGGACGGCCGGTTTATCGTAAGATTGCCATTGAAGCCCTTAGTCGAAGAGCTCGGTGATACGCTGAAAATCGCAACCACCCGTTTTTTAAGTGTAGAAAGGAGGCTAATGCGAGATGAGAAGCTTAAAGGGGAATACACTAGATTTATGGAGGAATACCTTGCTCTTGGGCACATGGAAGAGGTAATTGATGAAGATCAAATACCTAAGCGATCATTTTACCTACCTCACCATGCAGTGATTAAGGAGTCGAGCCTAACCACTAAGGTCCGCGTTGTATTCGATGCTTCTGCAAGGAGTTCGACTGGTGTTACGCTCAATGATGTTTTGATGTGTGGACCAAATGTACAGGAGGATGTCTTCTCCATATTAGCAAGATTCAGGAAGCATCAATACGTGCTAACATCAGACATCGAAAAAATGTTTAGACAGGTAGCAGTTGCTAAAACAGATTGGGATCTCCAGCGAATAGTGTGGAGGGCAAACCCCAGTGGCCCGCTGCGCACGTTCCGACTCACCACCGTAACTTATGGGACAACATCGGCATCATTTCTCGCAACTCAGTGCCTAGTAACCTTAGCGGAAAATGTGAAAGAATCCTACCCTGATACAGCTCAAATAATTGGAAGAGACTTTTACATGGATGACCTCATGACAGGAGCTGACACCGAAGAGGAATGTTTGAAGTCGCAACAAGAGATAAGTGATATTTTGAACTCCGCCAAACTCAAATTGCGAAAATGGTGTTCAAATTCTGTGAGGGTATTAGATAAGATAGACAAGGTTGAGGACGACCCGCTCTTTACCCTAGAGATTAAAGATGGAAGTACTGTGAAGTCTCTGGGTTTAGGTTGGAAACCATTAGTAGATCAGTTTCACTTCAACATCTCCATAGATCCGTCGTTGAACAAATGCACAAAGAGGTCACTATTATCTGATTTGAATCGTGTCTTTGACCCACTTGGATTCTTATGCCCTGTCTTATTAAGAGGAAAAATGTTTTTGCAGCAAATATGGTCGATGAAAATAGATTGGGACACGGAACTTTCTTCTGACATTCTAGGAAGGTGGAAATCATTCATTAGTGACTTACAGGATCTTAAATGTTTATCTATCCCAAGGAAGGTGAAACCGTTGTCAAAGCATCCTCCCGAAATACATGGGTTCTGCGACGCCTCCCAGGAGGCATATGGAGCTTGCATCTATATCAGGACGAGAGATAATCAAGGAAAGTGGAGTTCACAGCTTCTTTGTGCAAAGACAAGAGTGTCACCGCTGAAGGAATGGACCATACCTCGACTAGAGTTAAGTGGCGCCTTGCTGCTAGTGGAATTAGCAAACAAGGTCGCTGAGTCATGGTCTGTTGAACTACATACATTCCAACTGTGGACAGACTCATCAATAGTATTAGGGTGGCTAAATAGTCAAAATACACGGTTAAAAACGTTTGTAGCTAACCGAATCAATCAAATACTAGATTGTACCAACGTTAAACAATGGCACCACATTAGGAGCGAGGATAATCCAGCTGATGTGGCATCAAGGGGATTAAAGCCGACAGAAATATTACATTGCACTAAGTGGTGGAATGGACCTAGTTGGCTCACAACAGAGGAACACAATTGGAAAAATGAAGCTGAATCAATAGTCAAAGAAGAAGACCTGCCTGAGATAAGACCAATTCGTCTTGCGCTAATAACGACCAGCATAACCAGTGATTTGCTGCCCTTATATTCAGATTGGATCAAGCTTGTTCGTGCAATCGCTTGGTTAGGAAAATTCATAGAGTTCAGGCGAGCCAAGAAAACAGGAAGCACGTTACCACGGTACCTTACAGTAACAAATCTCCGCTTAGCAGAACTTAGATTAATAAAGGGAGCGCAAGCCGACGAGTTTGGAATAGACCTTACGAATCTCCTAGCAGGAAGGTCAGTTCGGAAAGGAAGCGTTCTCAGAACCTTGTGCCCGTTTATTAGTGAAGATGGAATAATTTTGGTTGGAGGGCGACTTGAAAATTCTGATATTGCTGAGACTCAAAAGCATCCAATAGTATTACCCTCAAAGCATAAGTAACAAGATTAATCTTCGAAGATCAACATAGAGCATTGCACCATTGTGGACCCCAAGCTCTTTTGGCCGCTGTCCGACAACGTTATTGGCCACTACGAGGTAGAGTAATGGCACGATCTGTAGCATCTCGCTGCGTCACCTGTATTCGCTCAAGGCCACGATTCGAGAACCCAGTGATGGCACCTTTGCCGAAGAATCGCGTGCAATTTTCAAGACCGTTCACAACAACAGGCGTTGATTTCGCAGGACCCTTGCTGATCCGAAGTGGCATACGTAGAGTAACAGCAATAAAAACTTGGATAGCAGTATTTGTATGTTTCACAACCAGAGCGATTCACCTAGAGGCAGTAGTTGGACTCACAAGCGACGCATTCATGGCATCATTGCGACGCTTTATGTCCAGACGAGGGAAATGTAGGAAGATATATAGTGACAACGGAACTAACTTCGTAGGTGCGCAAAAGGAGTTGTCCAGTTACGTGGAAGGCACTGAAGATCTCATGGCCCGGGAAGGGGTAGAATGGCACTTCAACCCACCATCAGCCCCTCATTTCGGTGGCTTATGGGAGAGCGCCGTAAAGAGTGTAAAAACTCATTTAGTTCGCGTCATCAAGGATACACGGCTCAATCTTGAAGAGCTACAAACGCTATTATGCCAAATTGAAGCGTGCGTCAACTCTCGACCTATGACTCCATTGAATACTGATCCAAGTGAGCCCAATGCCCTGACACCCGCCCACTTCCTAGTAGGCGGTACCTTGTTGTTACCAGCGGAACCCGAGATACCACAAACCGAAGTAGCGCGCTTAAAACGTTGGAAATTTGTACAAGGTCTAATGCAAATATTTTGGAGACGATGGTATAGCGAGTACTTACCACAGCTTCAAGTCAGGGGAAGATGGTTGACCTCAAAAAGGGGAATGGCAATAAATGACGTGGTAATAATAAAGGAAGATTGCACTCCACCGACAAGATGGAAGTTGGGAAGAATAGTCAAGGTGCACCCAGGAGGCGATGGTATCGTTCGTGTAGTGACGTTACGTACTATTACCGGAGTTGAAATGCAAAGGCCTGTCGCTAAGCTATGTCGGCTCCCACTGGAACAAGAAGTTGAAACTTCATAATTTTCAACGGGGGGAGAATGTCGCCGCCAAGACGTCCCTATATTATTATTATTATCGCGTCATTATTATATTATATTATACATCCCGCTGCCGACCGATCACACACACACGCACGCGCATTTTAATGTCATTTATATTATTGTTTAAATTTGTATTTGTGAATTATATAGTATATAATAGTAAGATTAAGCGCAATCAGCCGCATTTTTATGTCTTCCGTCGGTCCGCGGCGGCCGTGTATTATTTTAATTATGTTAGTCGTTCTTCTCCAGCGTTTCATGCCATAACGCACTTTTTTGTCACGTGCGCTAATCGACGGGTTTATTTTGTTTGCAAAGTTGCAATTTGTGGGCGCGAATCGCCACATTTTTGTTATACTACACGTACGGTTTCGTGTGCGCAAATCGCTACCATTAAACCATTTGTTCATTATTATATCGCAGGCGCGAATCGCCACGGTCTATTATATTATATTTTATTTTATTGGCACTAATTGTCACAATCTTATTGTTTTATTATATTATTATATCTACGGCGCGAATCGCCGCATTAATATTCTATTTTATTTTATTGGCACTAATTGTCACAATTTTATTGTTTTTTTTATGTTTGTTATTTATATTTTTGTTGTTTGTGTGCAATTATTATATAGGTGTCTTTAGGTAGCGGCTGGCCAGCAATGCTCCACAAATTGTGAGTTTTTATTTATTATTATTATTATTTATATTTTTACCTATAGGTTTATTATTGAATATTGGTCGCATTAATAAATTATCATCGTTATTTTGGTTGTGCCGAACCGGCAAATATTATTATTATACTATACATATTTTTAACTGTTGGGCCAAAAGGGCCGTAAATTATTATCATAATTATTATTTATTATACTATAACCTTTTACAAAAATTTCTACTGCGTTACCATTTATTTTGAATTACCATATTTTTATCATTTACCTCTTTGTTCTTAGCTATTAGTTGTTACACACGCATACAAATATACACACATACACACACCACCGCACACTAGCACTCTCAGATCTTGCTCGGCGAACCTGTCCACTTTCTGTTGAGTGCTATACATATATACACACATTTTACACAGGTCGGTCGGTGTGTGTGGTACGAAGTATTTCGGTGACCGGGCGCGCGTATTATAATTATACGCACCCGGCCCGCACAAATGCATTCATTCAAGGCTTGTGTCCCTTGTGTTTTGCCTACAATTTATTTAAACCACATAATCACCCTACATAAATAATAGTATATTTTATATTATATATTTATAATATATCCTACATTCATAACTTATTTACTCTTTATTTTATTTTATTTTTGCGTTATTACATTATTTACCTGTTTCATAAATGCAAGACTTCTTTTTACTGGAAGTCTGTAATTTGTCTTTGAGATACTTTTAATGTAACTTCATTATCTAAATATATTATTTTAAATTATAAATTATAAAAAAAATTGTATAATATATTTGACTAAACACAATTTTAATTGAGTTTTTAATACTAACTATGTGCATTAAACTTTTTAGGAATGACTCCAGACATAAGCCTGTTATGATTTGGTCTGGTGAAATCGTGTACATTAAAATGATCTTCACACAGATACCTATTTTTAATTTTTTTCGGTGACAATTCATCTAATGCCATGTTTTCTATAAAAATAATATCTTATTTACACTGCATTAATCTTAGTCATTTCAATTAAAATGTATTTAACTTACCCGAATTAAGAATCCATTTTCTACACGTCTCTGTATCTGTAAAAAATCTTTACATTTTTCTTTTACAATTAGATCTATTATTCTTACAGTTAGAATAATTACAGGTTCCGCCAGGCATATTAAGAATTTGTAATTACAAAAAAACCAACAAACAATTTCACAATTTCACAATTCACAACACAAATTTAAAAATTAAAACAAGTTGTACTAATTACTAAGAAGGTAGTAGAAGGTAGAAGGTAGTAAAGTTCGTTAAATTTTTTTTTAAATACCTTCATAGATAGGTATTTAGTTTGTCTTTTCTTGTAACATATAATATCCGTGTTCTTTTTAAATAACATTTTTGGCGCTCTATGTAGAATTTATACAATAAATTTGTATCATTAATATGGTCATACTGCATTTGCTATCCGCGACAAATTAAGGAATACGACATCTATCGGCTGCTATCCCTTTGCGCATGTCACATATTTCAGCTATAGATGGTTTCTTTATACTATCTATACTCAATTGTAATACTTACTTATATTGAATGGTTCACGATAAAAAAATCGCCCTCCATACAAATTAGTGATTTTGAATTTGATACAAAACAGTTAACCAACCACCCAGTATGTTTCAAAAAAAAAAAAGAACCTGATATCTTCTTCAAACAATCATTCACAATGCGATACCTACACTGTAGTATGACTTGACATACAACAGAGTTCACCCATAGCATGATACACGTATTTAGCATGTACATACAATGATTATATTTTTCAAAAAAACTTATCTTACTTACCTTGCTACTTATTGACACTTACCTTGCTCCTTATGGGCACTTACCTTGCTACTTATTGGCACTTACCTTGGCTACATATTAAACATTTTAATTTTTCTGAACTGATGTCCCTTGGCGGTGCTGAACACCCCCATCTACCACTAATTTTGGCACTGTAATTTTACTAATAAATTACTACGAATTTAACATTTAAGTTAAAGTTTCCAAAAATGTAGTTAAATGTACATGTAACTTATTTTTCTCCATTTGTCCCAGCTCTTTTCTGCTCCCGGCAATGCATTAAGTTGCTCTGCGATAACTTCCCATTTTTGTTTTGCCAATTTTTGGGTAAAGGTTTGGGTAAATTTACCAGCACTCAACACAGGATCTTTGGTCATAAGTTCAACCAAAGATTTCATTTGCATTTGGGTGGGCCTTGATTTAGACATGATTATTTAAATGCTCTACACTACAAATTACAAAGATCTCAAAATACACTAGGTAGTAAAAGAAACTAATACTAGGTAAACTGTAAAGTAAATAAAGGATTTTTTTACTATTTAAGTGCTTATCACTCGAGATTAAAATCATTGATTAAAGATAAAACTTATCATTTGCATATTTTATAATTTATTTGAGGTTAAAATCTAGATTTTCTGTTATTACCACAATGGTTCATTCGATTACTTTATCGCATGCGACAAGTAATAAAATCTTATCGATTTCAGTTCAAGAATACCGATTATATGTCGCATGCGATAAGAATTTGTCACTGTCGACAAAATGTATGACTTTTGTCGCATGCGAGAATTAGTCGTATGATTTCAAGAATCGGCCTCCAGAGGTCATTAATGAAGTAGTTTTGAACGGAGGAATAGAAATGCATGCTGATGCTACTTTTAAAGTAGTGCCGTCTATGCCTAAGTGCTATCAGCTATTTAATATCCATATGATTATTCAGAACCACGTAAGAAGTTTTCACTTTAACTCTACTATAGGTACCAATGGTACTTATATTCCTATTAAATTGTTTTTACATTGTAATAATTGCACTTATTTTGTACCTATCAAATTTATAGTCAATTCCTGTTTGCTACGTGTTAATGGAAAGTAAAACCCAAGTGGCATATCAAAAGGTCATAACCCATTTTAAAACAATATTTCCAAATATTCAGCCATCAAAAATAATGACTCATTACGAAATTGGTTTGAGAAATGCGTTTACAAATGTGTATCCCAATGCAGAAATAGTTGCATGTTGGTTTCATTATGTACAGGCAAGTAATTAGACACAATGTTCAAACAGAATTAAGATTATTATTTTTATTATTATTATTTTAAATACAAAGCCTCGACTGTATTAGACATTGGCTGCAAGCAGTGTGTTACATGTTAAATTTTAGTACATCTTAAGTAGGGCTCGTTAAATATAAAAAGTTAAATAGTGCATATTTTTGCATACCTATTTTAAGTGTAAAAACATATTTGGCATTATAGTTCGCCTATTCAGTGGGGCCCATTATCTTTTCGAAAAAGTAAACAACAATACAATAGTAGATTTTTTAGAGTTTAGCATATATTTTTTTATAAAAAATACGTTTAAACAAAAAAGTATTTGAATTTTTTTTTGTTTTTTATTTACTTTCCAATTTACAAAATTGTAGTATTTATTTAGATTATTTTTATTTTTGTGCAATCATAGGTTACATAATATACCACAGATTTTATAATAATATCAATGTTATAATGACAACAAAGTATTGATCTTTAAAGTTAGGTTTTTGAGTGTTATAAAATGTATAAAAATTAAAAGAAATTAATTCGGATACAAAATTATTATATTTAATTTTTTCAAAATTGACCTATGGTTTTTTTATATTATGTATATTTTAAGTGCATAATTTAAGTATATAAATGGATAAATAAAGAACAATCTAAAATAATGAATAAAAAAAAATTATATATTTTTACTTTTGTTCTGGTTAAATGGTTTTGTATAATTTTGTGTCTGATGAATTTTAGTATTTTTAGATGTTTATAGATTCCATTGTTGGGCATTAAGAAATAATAATTATTCTAATTTATTTTTTTGTTAGAGTTTATGGAAAAATATTAAAAAACTAAACTATACTATAATATATAGAACAACGCAGTTGCTAAATGTGCCTTAAAATGGTAATGGTACTCGCACTGCTTCCTGCAAATGAGATTGATTTGGGATTCCAGGAAATAAAAAATCACGTAAGAATTAATAACATTAATCAAACAAGATTTTTCAATTATTATTCTCGGTAAATATTAATTATACATTTAATTAATTGTGGTTCTCAATGATATTCATAATATATATTATAAAAAGTAATTACATACCTAATATAAAATATGCATGGTTTTTAATTATTTTAGTCATTGGCTTATTGGGATAGGACCTAATACTTTTTCTGTACATGACCAAGCTCGACGCACTAATAACAATATAGAAAGCTTTCATAATACATTAAAAGATAAATTTCAAGTGTGTCATCCAAATCTATGGAAAGTATTAGGTTAGTTTTTGTTTATATATTTGTATAATATGTACGTGGGATTAGAATGAATGACGTTAGACGAACACAATAATCTTAATAATAGTCTTAGACTCAATATATTTAAACAGTAAACTTAACCAACAACTGAACAATTCTAACAACAAATTACAACACACTATAACTCGTCGGGCATCGCAACATCACTGTTCTCTCCCGACGGGTCACCACCAACGTTGCCAGAAATGATTTATGCGAAAACCGTAGAATCAAGTCGAAATTACCGTACGGTACCGTACAATATAAAAATACAAAAATATCGTACTAAATTCTATATTACCGTACCAAATCTTTAGCAAAACATCACAGAACCGTTTGTGATAACATTATAACATAATATTATTATCAATTTATTTATTTTGAAATTTGTTATCATATATTTTAATCGCATCTTTATATTTTGATATCAATGTAAAATAAATAAACAAAAAAATATTAGTGTGTACTGTGTAATATTCTCTAGTTATTTTATTATATTCTAATTCTTCATGACTTGTCAAGACAAATAATAAACAAAACAGCAGTAAATAGTGAGTTAATAAAAATAAAAAATAAAATCACAACTTGTTTGAAGTATAACTTCTATAACATTAGGTAATTAAGAAATTTTCAAACGTGTTTATAATATAAATAAGAACATAATAATAAAATATAGATTAATCAATAAAGTTAAGTATTATTAGTAATCATCTAAAATAAAGTCATCATTCTTTTCAATCTCATCAGTCATGGTCTTTACAGGGTACAAATTGGCAGATGTCATACAGCTAAACATTTGTTTTGGAGGTTGGAAGTTGTAGCAACTGCCATTTTTTTTAATCGATTCACTGGTCATAATAGTTGCTGAAATAGTATTAGTTATCAATTTATTTCTTGATTTAGTTTTGATACGGTTTACTTTACTGAAAATCCGTTCACAGCATGCGTTTGAGTGTGGCAATGACATAACTGATAATGCAAATGTAGCTAATTCGGTAAATTGTTGAGACTCTAATTTTTTTATTAGAATCCAAAATTTATCAGGTTCATTTTCATTAGTTATATCTTCAGAGAGATTAACTAAAGATAATAGCCTCCATTGGTCATCAATTATTTGTAATTGGTCAGTGTTCACTATCCTGGGACATTTTTGAGTAAGACAAAGTATACTATTTAAAACATTATAATCATTTCTCTTTTTAGTTGAAAGTGCAACACATGGTGTAAGGATGTTGAGAAAGGGTAGAAGGGGATCTGAAAAATCATACCTTTCTTTGATTTGTACACAACTAACTTTTAAAAATTCTACAGTGTGAGTAGAAGTTTGTTACCAAATCCTGTCTTCTTTTAACAATGTCTAGTGAAATATGATTCATTATTTTTACTCCTAAATAAATATCAGAATGTTTTAAAAATTGGTTCATACACGTTGGGTCCAATTCTGGTACAGGAGTTCTTAAAACATATTCTCTATTCATATAGATCATTAACAAATCTTTAAAAGAAATTTCCATTTTTTCATGTAAAGTATTTAAAACTATATGGTCCGTTTGAAAGTATTGATTGAGAACTGTAAACTTAGGTAAAATCCACTCGAGAAAATACATATATGACTTTGTAAATGGATCATTCAATTGATTCAAAATAGCTTCAGCTGATAATAATTTTTCGGATAGCCACTTTTCACTAAAATATAAACGAAGGGCATCCCATTGCTCCAATAATCGCTCAACTACACTAAACAAAGAAAGCCACCTTGTTTGTGAAGGGTGTAGTATTTTATGTATATCTAAATTTAAAAATGTTTGAAACTCCACAAATTGACTTTGGCGTTTGCTGCTATGGGAAAAAAAATTGTAAACATTACGAGCAAAGTCTTCCAATCGCCTTGGTAATGATTTGAATGCTTCACTACAGCATAAGTGTAGTGAATGACAAATACATCGCATAATGAATACTCCTGGAAACATTTCTTTTATTCTGCTGGACACTGAATTTTTCTTACCCATCATCGTCGAACAACCATCAGACCCGAAGCCAATAATATTCTCAACGTTTACATTATGGTTTTTAAAAGAATCAATAACGTTTATAAAAATATTTTTGGCAGTTGCACCAGCGTTTATTTGTTCAGGGTCAGGATTTTTTAAATTATATACTGGTAGCAAATCCCAAAACTGAGTTTTAACGCCACCATCTGTATTATAGCGAACAACAACACACATAGTTGAGACAGAAGCAATATCGGTTGATTCGTCAATCATAACGGAAAATTTTGATGTGTTTAGTTCAACAACCAACGCTTTTTTTCAACGGGCGAAATTACATGTTTTATAATGTTTGTCGCTTTTGTTCTTTTTATTTTTATTTGCTGACAAATTTTTGAATCTGGAAATATGCTTTTTAACAAAGGCTCAAGATGATCAATAACTAAAAACGCAATGTTATGCTCTGCTAGAAAACCTGACAATTTAATTTCTGCACTCTTAACTTGCTCATCTATTGGGTTACTTTTTTGATTAATAAACGATGACATAAATGCTTGGGAACCTGAAGTAGTGTTTTTAACCGCATTCTTGTGGACAGTACTTTTTGCATGATTTTTGATGGATGTGAGCTCAGAAATAAAACTAACCTTGCATTTTATACATTTAGCACGATAACAGTCATTGTCTGCTTTCAACCAACCTTTGAAATCTATATTGTTTTCCCAAATTGGGCGATATTTTTGTTTCCGGTGACTATTTTTTTCATCTTTTGACAATTCATGTATTTGTCGCTTTTTTTTGGTGTCAACGGTCCATCAATGTCCATAAATTCTCTGAAACTCTGTAAAAAAATAACTAATTAATAATTGTTCAATGAAAATTATGGTAGTGTATACCTCTGGTGTATCATCGTCATCGGACATTGTATTGTGCCTCGTGAGTCGCCCTTATGAGGAGATAAATGTCGTTACTCGCTTTACATTTACAATAAATTTGACACAGTACACAGTAATAATTACAAAAATAACAATATTGTTTGTAAAATCACTAACAATATCATCATTGTAATAAAACTCAACAAACAAAATTTAATAACAACCATGGACTCACAATGACTAAAAGAATTGGATATAAGACTCAGGAGTATACCTTATAAAATAAAATAGGTAGGTACGCAATATTACACACAATAAATTATTATAAAGTGTATGCGCCCAACACTGTGGGGCTTTCAAAGAATCACTCGGTATGATCCGAAAACAACAATGTCAATATGGTTTAGACGGAGCGATGGATAGGCAACTTAATTGACTCAGCCTTAGAGCAACCCTGGATAGGCAACTAAATGTGCACTATGATAACGACGACAAAGAAGGGAAACGGACTACACGGGAATGAGGAGGTAACAGGTTAATTATGGGGAGGGACGCTCTGTGGTCGAATCGATTTGGTGCAATGACCAAAGAGCTCACAACATAGGGGCCTTAAACTAACTTAAAAACTACCGATGACTCGAGACGATAAAAAACTGGAACTGGTCACTAGAATGGCGCTGACTAGAAGACCTGAGCGGCCTCTCACACACCACGGCGGGTGCTGGTGGTCTTACAAAGATTTATATGGCATACCTGACGTCGATACTGTGCACCATACACACAGATCCCAAAAACTTGTATTTTCACCGCAATAGCGGACTAAGAAAGTTCGTAGAAGGGTACGAAAAATTAATAACAATGAATGATAAGATGAAGATGCGCTCAATGCGACTTTAATATGAAGTATATACAACAAACAAAACGCTGCAATAGCGAGCACAACGAACAACGGTTTTTTTGAATCGAACGACGACAATAACAATAATAATAATAATAAGGGCGTTGGCCGACAATAATGATAAAAACAAAATAAAATAATAACAATATAGAGAGATATAAGAACAGATGATTAACCAATACGATAATCAACGACAATAGCAATACTATAATAATAATAATAATAATGATATCGCAAATGATTAGAAAAAAAGGGAGATAACAAGGAGATTGCCGGCGTCGTGGTCATTAGCATCTCGCGCTAACCCGCAGATTTGGCATATCGCTATATAACAGTAATAAATTAAGTCGCACGAATCGTCTTGGCGCGAACATAAAGTAATCACGGTTGTTCTGATGTTCATGTCGTTCATGATCATAAATAATATTGATAAATAATCAAAACATTTCATATGAAAAAAATTTAAAAATAGCTGGTATTTTCGGTGTTTTTTAAATGTTAAAATACCGTATAATTCGGTACGGTTTGAATGTCTACACCGTACACCGTACGGAAGTTAAAATAACCGTATATGTACGGTACAAACCGTACGTCTGGCAACACTGGTCACCAAGCTGCCCCGACCCGGCCTGACCGTCAACAGTGTTACCATCCCACATTCTCCCACCTTGAACAACGTCCGTCTCGGAAGCTGTGTCTTCCTCATCTGACTCCTCAGCTTGATCCTGGTCGATGGAACACCACGGCTTCATATACTCAGCGCAGGAAAAGCTTTGCTCAGGTCCTTCATGTATGCCGACTCGAAGCACCTTGTACCGTTCGTTACCTTCGCGTCCTATTATTTGATAAGGTCCCAAAAACTTTCTACATAACTTTGAACTTGGTAAGAACTGTGTTCTCTTGATGGCGACTAGATCCCCTAGTTGGTAATTGACAGCTTCCTTTCTGAACTTGTTAAACGCACGTTGCTGTTGAATCTGCGCCTTCTGTATCTGTTTCTTTGCGAACTGTCTGTTTTCTTCCTGACCTTCCTCATGACACCTAACATATTCAATCTGCACTGCCTCTTTTATTGACTGGTACTCTGGGTGGTTCATCTCTACTCCAAAAACTAATTTGAACGGAGTCATCCCTATGGAGCGCTGATATGACCCATTCAATGCCATCTGCACTTTTGGCACCTGACGGTACCACTGATCAGGCTTAGTCATACTTAATTTGGCTAATACATTTATAATGATGGTATTCAGTCTTTCCACTCGCCCATTAGCCCTTGGTACACCTGTAGTTATAAGAATGTGACGAATCTTCCGTTCTGAACAATAATAACTAAAGTCTTTTGAGGTGAATGCAGTCCCTCTATCCGACACTAGCGTTTCCGGATTATCAAAAGTAGCTTCCATCACTGCTAACTTATCAATAACTTCTTTAGCGGTGACACTTCTGGAAATAACCAGCAGAATTTGGTGAACCCATCGATTACAGCTAGAATGTATCCCTTCGGTGTTTGTGTCAGCGGACCAAGGAAGTCTATATGCCACATGGACAAAGGGGTGTCTCCCTTGTCTATGCTGTGTAGGAACCCTTCTTTTTTACCTTGCTTCCGATTAGCAAGTATACAAGTGACACAATTATTTATTACCTTGCCAATTTTATTCCTTAAATCAGCGATGGAATAGTCACGTTGTATCAAGGCTTCAGTCTTTATTATCCCAAAATGACCAATATGGTGTGCATTCCTTATCACTTCATTTTGCATCTTACATGGAACAACCAGTAAATTTTGGCCATTGCGAATCTCATATATCAGCCCTCCGACTGTTGTGAAAGTTACATCATTAATAGTCATCTGTTGTATTCGGGAATCTTCCTGCTGGGCAACTCTTAGTCGTGCTAGAAATTCACTGTGGATTACCATACACATGGGATACCGGCTCAGAGAATCAACGTGAGGCATCCGTGAGCCAGCCCTATGTTCAATAACGTAGTCGTATTCAGTAATCAGTAACGCCCATCGGGCAACTCTAGTGGCCAGTTCCTTTTTTTCTAGAGTCTTGGTAAAGGCGGCACAATCGGTCACTATCTTAAACCTTAAGCCCAGTAGGTATACACGAAACTTCTTTAACGCCTCTACTATGGCTAGGACTTCAAGTTCATAGCTATGAAACTTCTGTTGAGCTTCGGACGTCTTCTTGCTCATATAACAGATCGGATGCAATCGTTCATCATCATTATCGTTGACCTGCAGCAACACAGCTCCAAATCCAATCTGGCTGGCATCTGTGTGCAACTCGGTGCGGGTAGCTTCGGGGTTGTAGATCTTGATTACTGGCGCCGCTGATAGACATTGCTTCAAATTATTCACCGCTGCTTCCTGAGGTGGTCCCATATGAAATAGCACTCCCTGCTTCAACAAATTGCTTAGTGGTAAGGCAATTTGCGAATATCCGAGTATAAACCTACGGAAGTATCCGGTGAGACCTAGAAAGTTTTGTACGGCTTTTGCGGTTCTTGGTGGTGGGAACTTCTGCACTGCGATTGTCTTCATTTCTGATGGACTCACTTCATTGTGTCGGATACGGTAGCCCAAGTAGTCTATAGAATCCTTCAAAAATTGACATTTGGACCACTTAATGTCTAATCCATTTTCGGCTGCAACCTTTAGCACAACCCTTAATCGCGCTAGACCTTCCTCGACATTCGCTGCTACCACAATCAGGTCGTCCATGTAGGCTAACAGGTGGCCAAGCCGGATGAGGTCACGGAAAATGAAATTTACATATCTCTGAAACATGGGTGGTGATATACATAGTCCAAATGGTGTACGTAGGAACTCATACTGACCGTTGGGTACAACAAACGAGGTGTATTTGATACTAGCCTCATCTACTGGAACATGAAAAAATCCGTTTCTCAGATCTAGTGTCGAAAAAACTACTGCGCCTCGTAGCCGGTCAATCTGGTCGTCGATTAACGGCAACGGGTAACGGTCCCTCACAATTTTTTTATTTAACTCGCGGAAATCAATACAGAGTCGAAGTGTGTCATCCTTCTTTTTGACCAACACGACGGGACTGGCGTACTCCGAGCAACTGGGTTGAATGATACCCTCGGATAACCATTCCTGGATCTGCTTATCTACTGCCATCTTTTCTCTCGGCGCCAATCTCCCGGGTCGCTGGAATACTGGAATCTCATCATGTAGGACAATGACCGTTTTCATTGGGGCAGTAACACCTTGAACTGGGCGGTATGCATCGACCAATTTCTGCACTACGACCGATTGAGTTCTCACGCCTACATCCAACTCGTTGACGTTAGTGTTGATGTTCATTAACTGTTGGGCGGTACTGGCATGAGTAATGGTCACAGACTGAGGGCTTACCCTTAGCACAGCGTTAGTCTGGAATAATGGTCGACCTAAAATAATATCATACCCTATGGCACCATCGGGCACAGAATACATATCAACCTGGTAGCTTTCTCCATCCACGGTTAGTTTACATTCGAAACGACGATCCGTATGAAAGTACGCGTTAGCTGGTCCATTCAACTGCGTACGGCTCGGGATGCTGTGTATGCCACTCAACTTTTTAAAAAATGACTCTCGGCACAGGTGTATATCGCATCCGGTGTCGACAAGGGCCAACGCCTCCTGGCCAAGGATATACACCGGTTTTACAATCCTACCATTCGTATTGTAACTGTTGAACTGATAGACATCAGCGGGTCTATTCGAGCGGCTAGTAGCACCTGCATGCTGGTTATCAGACTTGGTGGGACAAGCAAACGACTTATGCCCGTACCCTCGACAGGCAAAGCATTTGGGTCCTTTACCCGCATCGGGACACTCTCGCGACTGGTGTCCTCGATCACCACAATTGTAACATCTTACTTCCGCTGGAACATTAGTTGCAGGGGCAGGTGGTATATACCTGGATTCGGCATTCCGTCTTTCGCACATCCTCGCATACAACTACAGTTTAATTTTGAATTCGGGGATGGACGTTGCACCATAAAGCATACTTTTGTTAACCACTGCATCTGGAATTCCACAAATGATGTAGTCCATTAGCGCGTCATCAGGGACACCTCCTTGCATTGCCAGTTCGCGCATTCGATACAGGTATTGCAACAACGTTTCGTCTCGCTGCTTAAAATCGGTGGAGAGCAATCGATGGACATCTGCTGATGTTAGCCGGCTACGAAATTCACTAAGTAACCGAGCGCGTAACACCGTCCATGAGCTTAAACCATCTTCTGATCAAATAAAAGCCTGCGCCGTTCCTGAGAGCAAGCGCTTACAGTAAATAAACTTGTGTATGTCTGACCAACTATACAACAAGGCCATTTCTTCGAAATCGTTAAGCCACTTCACCACTGAACAATGACCATCGCCCGTAAAGGGTGACAATGCGTCTTGGACATCGCAGAATTTAATCGTATTGCCATTTGGAGCTTCAGTCTCGAGGTGAAAACTACTAATGCTCGGTGACTGCTTCCTGGCTGCTGCCTTCTGTTTACGAGGAGGCATTATGCAACCGAAATTCTCACGATCACACAATACGTAAACAACAATTAGCCGTAATCACGGTTAGCGTTTTATCAATGATAACAGTGTATCACAACTCGTACAATCACATCAGCTGATACAGGTACCACGGTACTAGTACGATAAACTTCGATGATGATAATCGACAATTTGAGGTTATGTAAATGGCGATATACAACAATCTACAACGCACCACGTTTTTCCCGCGCACAAAACAACAAAGGCGTACCATGTACGTGTCGTACGACAGTCCAGCACACGACTACACGAGTTATTTCACACGCCGAATTTTGAACCACGCACTATTACCTATACGAACGGCACTCATGAACAAAACAATCGGCACGAGTCTATTCGTCCAGCCTACACGATTCAGAATAACGATTCGATTACTATCCCGGACAGGCCCCCAAAATGTGGGATTAGAATGAATGACGTTAGATGAACACAATAATCTTAATAATAGTCTTAGACTCAATATATTTAAACAGTAAACTTAACCAACAACTGAACAATTCTATCAACAAATTACAACACACTATAACTCGTCAGGCATCGCAACATCACTGTTCTCTCCCAACGGGTCACCACGCTGCCCCGACCCGGCCTGACCGTCAACAGTGTTACCATCCCACATGTATAATGTATATGGATCTTCAATTTTATGTTACAAGTTACTTATTTTAGGTCATTTAAGTGACTCCAGTAAAGTACAACATATTGTTATTGAACAACTGGCAAGAGGAATGCAAGTCACGCGATCAATAAAACCTAAATATATATTGAATTCCAAACGAATCAAAATGGCAAATGATCAACTAACCCTTGGTATAATTACTAGAAAAGAATTTTTAATAAAATGTTCTTATGCAGTTGACGGCTACATTTCAAGAGAGGGAAATTCGACAAGATATTTTGAAAATATTGGTATGTAATATGTATATATACTACTTATACTTGCTGGCATATTGTACTTATTATAGTATTGCATATTGTACCTGTCTACTAACATTTTAAATTATTTGATTGTTGTGAATATATAATATTATATAGATGGTAATGAAGTTGAAACTTCTTCTGAAGATGAAAATGCTGCACTACCGTTAATTCCAGTACAGCAAGTTCCACTCAATGAAGAAAACATAGGTAGGATAAAATATCAATATTATATATTTATTTTTACAGTTACAGTTTAAATTACTTTAAATTATTTTTTGATTATTGATGTGATAGATTATGACCAAAACGAACAAGTAAATGAAATTGAGAACAGCGATTCTAATGATAGTGCTTTTTCAATTGTGTTAAGACCTAAAATAAGGGAAGCAGTGGTATCTAATGAACCTATTGTGAATGAAGGTAATATATTTATTTATTTATTTTTTATTTTCACTAATATATTATAACCTACCATTGTAACTATATTTTGTATTATTTGATTAAATTTGATAATTTTATTGTTTAAATATTGCATTATTCATTGTTCACAAAAGTATATTTATTATTATTATACGTCTTATAAGTATTATACTTACTTTTCAAATTTAAGTTCATAATAATGTCAATAATAATAATTTGTTGTGTTTTTTTATATCTTATTATTGGATATTTGAATCAATAAATTTACAACTTCAAGAGCTTCCTAACAGAGCTATAAATGAAAACCCTGAGCCAGAAGAACATAACTGTAAGACAAAAAAAAACTTTTATATTGCTATATTTTTTATAATCTATATATTATATTTAAATTCTATTCTAGGGGATGAACGTGATTTTTTTGTTCCTGAAGATTAAGCGTTAGAAATGTGGCAGGAAGTGTATGGTAGGGATGAACCCTTGGATATTCCATATGTCCAAGTTAATCGTAACTATCAAAAAGGAATTCTGAATAATGAAGTAGTTTGTGTCGTGTGTAGAGATAGTTTAAGAACACACGCACTAATACCTTGTGGTAACAAAGTACTGTGTGAAGAATGCGTCAACCAGCTACTTGATAAACGTTGTCCCATTTGCAATACTGAGTATACTTTAGCTATTCGCATCTGGGAATAGTTCTTTTTTTATTTGTTATTTTTAACATTTTTTTTTGTTGTTTAAAAAAGTGCACTTATATAATATTGAAAAATGAAAAATAAATGTATTATGTTTATCCCAGAGTAAGAACATTGCTACTTATTTTTAATTAGATACTGAATACAACAGTTTTCAGTTTGTTTTTTGTTTGCTTACTTTTTCTTTCTTGTTGGACTGGACAGCATAATGCCATATTCTCATAATTATATAACTCATAATGTTAACTGTAAAATATAAGTGTTATAAGTTAAAAATGTAATATGCAGAATAAGGAAATAATGTAGACAAGTTATAAGTGTCTCACTACAATCAGCTGAAAATGAATATTCAATTTTCAACAGCATTTGAAAAATATTTGGGTGAACTAGTCCAGACATACCTTTAGAGACAGCATTTAACAATTGTAATTTATGTGTATTTTTAATGAAATAAACTGGCAAAATACACGTTTATCTGACAAAATGATGTTCCATTAAAATGATTTCCAAATTGTTGTTCCAAAAGAATGCAGTTCCGATGAAATATGTTTCCGACAAAATATTTTCTGAAAAAATAAATTCCAACAAAATATGGTTCCGACAAAATTCGATTCAAAAAAAAAAAAAATTCTTAAGAAATACTGTTCCAATAAAATATTTTTCCGGAAAAAAAAATTCCGATTAAATATTTTCCGACCAAATACGGTTCCGACAAAATATATTCCGACTTTTTATGCGCCACCCACGGCCCATCAAAACTTTGTATTGAAACCGGCGTCTATAATTCTTCTAAATTTCTAATAACTGCTAGCGCTCCCAGCGAATATTACTAGTAATTACATAAAAAACATTGTATTTGAATTTGCGCGGGATGTCAAAAGAATATATTTTTTTAAATAATTTAACAATAATTTACTATTTTTCTTAAGAAGTATGAATATTATCATAAAACTTGCTATCATTGTCTATGATTATTGTTTATTTAATTACATTTCCCTCTATTTTGATGTGTATTGTACATTATAACAAGGGTTTACTATAAATATATATAAATAAAAATTACAAATATCAATGTTGTTTATTTATTATACCTACTGAGAGTTAATAAACCATTATTTTAATATTTGAGATTTTGACTAAGTATAAAATATAAAATTAATATTTTGAAATGTCTCATTGTTGCGTACGAAAACCGCATACAATTTCTAAAAATTCATTTGGCATTCCAAAAGATGACCAAGAAAAAAAAAAGTGGGAAGCAGCATTAGGAATCAGTTTTAAAAAATGGGATCGTATTTGCTCTAATCATTTTAAAGAAACAGATATAATTAGTACATGGAGTTCAGGTGAAGGTTACAGTAAATATACTGTAAGTATTTATTGCATAGATCTATCTAAATTGTAAATAATTTTAATTTAACAAATTATGTATATTATTTATTAATAAGGTATGTCTGAAACGATTAAGACTAAAATCTGGAGCAGTACCAGTCATGGGCTGTAGAACAACTACAATTGATCAAATCCAAACTGCGAAGGTTTGTGGTTTTAATCTATAAAATTTAAGCCTAAGGCTTAAAATTATAAAATGTAATTAACGTAAAAATATTATTGTATAATTCTGTAGATTATTGAATCTTGTAATACCAGCCAACATTCATTGTCAATAATAGAACAGTTTAATAATGTTTCATCTTCATTAGTTTTAAGTGACAAATTGCAGGAGCCTGAGCCTAAAAAAATAAAGGTTATTAAATTTTTTGGGATTAAAATTATAAATTATAATTATAATTATACAACCATTATGAAATTTAATTAATGTTTTTTAGTATATTTTTTAAAAAAAAACTTTTCAGATTGAACCATTGGATGTTCTTATTAATTTAACATTATATGAAAGTGTTTATAATAATATTAATTTAATTAATATTCCAAATAAATGGCAAGCAAATATGGAATTAATACAAAATGCATACATAATTGTTTTCCATAAATTAAGTAATTTTCAAAATAATTTTACCAGATTCATTGAAAAACAACTTATTATAACTAATGGTATTTCTTTAAAAGTATTTAATTAAAAATTGTATGTCATATTAAATAACTTTATATTAAATAAATAATTATAGAATCAAAAATTATTTTACATTTAAATAATAAAGAGGTGATGCCAATAGAAATTGGGATAGAACTTAATCATATGAAAAATTTTAAAGATATTGAAAATTTTTTGAACATGTTGGACAATGCTAAATACTGCAAAGGAGCAATATCATCTTTTAAATATAATGGCAATAAATCATTATTTGGTTCTTATTTAATAGAATGTAATGGTCAATGGAGACACATAAAATGTTTAACTATATTAAAAAACGATGACAAGTAGGCCTAAGGTCTCATAAAATAAACATTATTATTTATAATTTATAATTTATAATTGTATTTGTTATATAATATAATAAATAGCTTCAATGATACGTGTGTGTGGTGCCGAAGACTTTTATACTCAATAAAAAAAAAAAAAAAAACTAGGCTTTTAAATATGAAAATCACTAGAGTATTTTTTTCTCCCAATAAAAAAAAAACACTGCAGAGAATTCAAAAAACTGTAAGTAAGGTGAAAAAAACATTTTCCCGTGCTAAAAACAAAATTAATAAATTGGAGAATAAGTTAAATGAAATAAAAGATAAAATAAAAAATATAAATGAAGAAAATCTTGATAAACTTTTGGAAAAAGCAGGAGCTCCTCAAGAACAAGTTGAAATGATTAAAGAAATATTTTCTGCAGCTAAAATGAAAAATTCTAAAAATAGAAAGTACAGCGAAAATTGGATGATGTTATGCTTGTTATTTCAAATAAGGTAGTAAATATCAACTACTTAATAATAAATTATAAAATATTATGCTTACATTAATTAACAATTTTATAATAGATCTCCTGGGGGTTATAAATACCTAAGACAACAAAATATTTTACCTTTGCCATGTGCTTCAACGATACGTAAACATTTACTGGCAATTAAAATAGGTTGTGGTTTTGATGAAGATTTTTTTAATCTTCTAAAGAAGAAATTTGAAACCAAATTAGAACAACAAAAAATAGGGATTCTAGTAATGGACGAAATATTTCTTAGAGAGAGTATTAGTGTAAATACTAGATCATTGACATACCATGGATTGGATGATTTTGGTGAAGGTTTGGATATAGAAACACGAGCTTCAGAAAAAGCTAACCATGCACTGGTTCTTATGTTACAAACTTTAGCGGATAATATTCATCAACCAATAGCAGTGTTTACTTCTCGAGGACCAGTCAAAGGTGATAATATTAGATATTAAATATTAGTTTTATTAACTAATTAAATTTGTGTTCTTTAGGAATTGATCTTTCAAAAATTATAATCAAAGCAATCTTACTGTTGGAGAAAGTTGGTATAAAAATTGTAGGTTTGACAAGTGATGGTGCTTCCACTAATCGAACAATGTGGAGCACACTGGGTATAAATTCCAAGATTGAAAATTTTAATAATTCATTTCAAAATCCATTTGATAGCAGTAGAAAAGTGTATGTCTTCTCAGATGCACCACACTTATTGAAAACAGTACGAAATAGACTACACAACAAAAAATCTTAAAAGTAAGACAAAAAATACAATTATCCTTTGATAAAAAAAAAAATCTTTAACTTTACTAAAACATTATCTCCGCTTTAATGTTAAAAATCACATAACCTATGTTTCTTTAGATTCATCCAGATAAAGCTCCAATAAAATGGAATTTTATTAAAAAAGTTTTGAGTATGATTCCAAAAGTCTTTTAAAAGTTTGCCCAAAGTTAACATCAAATCACTTTGATTTAAACAATTTAACTAAGATGAAAGTTAAATATGCATCTCAAGTAAGTTATAAAATATATCACTATTTATATTTTATCTCTTTAAATAGATGTTTAGTAAATCTATGGTAAATGGAATACAATTTTACAAAAGTAAAAATTATGAAGGATTTACAGATTGTGAAGAAACTATTAAATTTACTGATATATCTTTTTGATGCACTGAATAGAAAATTTCCTGGAGAAGGAATTCGAAAAAATAGTTCAGATTTAGAGGTTTATTATATGTTGTGTGGTGTGTGTTAAGTGTTTGCATGTATGTAAAATTGTGGCTATATAATATACAATATGTACATAAAATTGAAGGGAAGTACTTTAATATTAAAATTAAAATAATACTACCTACTTATATTACATTATATTTTGTTAATTTAAGGTACTAAAAGACACTTTGGCGTGGCTCAATGATTGGGAGCAAAATTTAAGAAATAAACTTATCACAGATGATATGTTTCTTACTAAACAAACCGGGGTCTAAGAATCACAATCAAATCAACAATAGACTTGGTAGAATATTTACATACTGAATGTGGATTTGCATATGTTTTATCATCTAAATTAAACCAAGACTGTTTAGAAGTAATTTCCTAATAAATATTAGGTTAAATTTATATAATACCAAAGTAATTACTAATTACTATTGTTTTTTTTAGAAGTTTTTTGGTATAATAAGGCAAGTGGCAGACCCTAATGACCATCCATCCACACCAACATATTTACAGTTATACCGATTACTGTCAGTTTTATTCATTAATAAAACCACCTAAGACAGGAATTGCACAATTTTGGAAGGTACAAAAAAAAAAATGATTTTAATATGTATCATCATAAATACATAAATATAATCTTCAATTTACTTTTAAAGAGAATGTTCTTGTTATAACAATCAGTGATATGAAAGAAATAATGAATAAACAAGATCAATCTATAAGAGACTTAAAAATTAGTAAATTAAAAGATAAAATTGACACCATAGTCGAAGAAGGTATTTGGGATTTTAATGATGTTTTTCAAGATCATAATTATTTTGATAATTCCTCAACAGTTGTTGAATGTGTTGTGTATTTCTTAGCTGGGTAAACAGTATTTATATATATATTTTTTATTTTATTTTATTTTTTAATTATTGTGTTATAATTTTATGTTATTAGGTATATAAACAAAAATGTATTAAAGCACATTAAATGCGAAATATGCTTAAATAGTTTAAAACCTGAGTATGGTCAAGTTGTTGCCCCGTAAGCAGATCTTGTAAATTTGAAGACAAGAGGATTTTTGACACATCTAACAAAAATTTATACATAATACCAAAAATTATAGAAATGTGTTTTGAAAAACACGCAGAGTCACCAAATGTATTTGAAGATACATATGAAGAATTCTTTAGTAAAAACATAAAACTCACATTTCCATGTAATGAACACAAGAGTGATGTGCTTACTAATATTTTCAATATGTACATAGTCATGAGAATGAGACAGTTCACATACTCAACAAATCAACAAAATAAAAAACAGAATAAATTTAAAAAAAAAATATATATTAATAATAAAATATGATTTAATTATTTTGTTTAAATACTGTTATAACATATCCATTGATAATTCGTTTTAAAAATTATTTAGTCATATGATATTTACTTTTTCACAGTCGTGTTTAGTGTATACAATATTATAATTTAAAAATTTAAAATTATAATTTAAATATATAATTTTTAACTGTTCAATAAGTCTTCAAGCATCATGGCCTAAGGTATAAAAAAATATATTTTTGAAATACAAAACTAGATTGCGCTAGGTGGTACTAGACACACACAAGAACTTTTCATGGACGTCTAATCATGAATCGTCCCGCAACCATAGTATCTATAGCCGTGATCATGACATATAAACGCGAACACCATCTTTTCATCATTTGATGTAGATTTAAAATTGCCAAACAATACACTTTTTCTTTGCCGTATAGCATCCCAGAGAATAAGTTTATTTTGTGTTTTAATTTTCATCATGTTATAAAATATATATTATTCACAGACAATACTTCCTTCGATTAATTGAAACGTAATACATATAAGAAACTTAGAAACACAGACAACAGACTAACAGTTATGTTTTTGTTTTTAACTTTTAAGCCGACTAAAAAAATGATAAGTAATAACAGCTGTTTAACAATATAATAACAAAATGAAAAGTGGTAACACAATTTTCATAATGTTACCATCATTTGCAAAGTCTATTCAAGTTTTATTTGGAATAAAAAGACTTCGCACTTTGCAAATTTTGAAAAGTGAAAAGTGAAAAGTTGCAAAGTGTGTTAGTGGAATAGGACTCTGGACCTGAAAATGGAAGGGCCAGGGTCCCAATTTTTGAAACGGTCGACTACTTAGTCGCATACGATAAATACGTTTGTCGTGTGAAAAAAAAAATAAAGCTATTTTTGAAATATGATATGATTTAGTCGCACAAAAATCATTCGACTATTTGTCTACTGGTGTAATAGTGGTGACAAAATGTTTATCGCCATGACCAGTAAATAACATCAATCCTTATAAATAAATAATCATTTTAATTTATAAGTTTAAAATTGTTTATTCAACAATCAAGTCTTGTTTTTTTTTTTATAAAATTAAAAATGTCTGGTTTTAATATTATGACGAATTTTGTCATCAACATTTTCATAGAAGATGTTGTTTGTGTAAACGAAGATAATTGCGTTAGAAACGATTTTCATAAATCTTTATCGAATCCATTTACACAGACCGAACAAATATTTATAAAAATTTGCGTTTAACAAAACACGTTGCCCGTTGTCTGATTGATATGTTAAAACCATTTCTTAAAGTGCCAAGCCGTTTGTCATCGATAGATATAGACAATAAGGTTTGAACATTTTAAATAACATTTGTAATTTAATGATCTATAATGATTTTTATCTCATGAAAATTATATATTGTAGGTGTTAGTTGCCTTAGGCTAGTCGTTGACAGGCAATTTTCAGTTACGCGATAGTTGCGCAACAGTTGGATCATAACTGCGCTCACAAATGCAACTTAACTATCGTGTCACAGTAGGCACGCGCACATGATACAACAATTATTCAGTCACATCATGGATTTTGTCGAGATAGCTGCAGTATGTACTCTCGAGTTAAAAAGAAGGAAGAAAATAAAAAAAAGAAGAAATATTGGATAAATCCTATAACTTCACAGCAATTAATGAAAGGACTGTTTTATAAACTTCACAATGAATTACGGTTATACCCGGATAAGTTTTTTAATTTTTATCGTATGAGTGTTAAAAGTTTTGATAATCTTCTAAATTTGATACGACTTTTCATCACTTATCAAGATACAATGTGGAGAATGGCGATCCCTCCTGCAGAAAGGCTTTCGGTTACTCTATGGTAAGAAAATAATATTTAATTATTAAGAATAATAATGAAATTTGTATTGATAAGTACTATAGTGACAAAAAATCTTACTTTTAATCGTTTCAGTTTACTTTAAACAAAAAACTTGAACTTATAACAAAAAAAGTGTACTTTTAACAAGAAAATATAATACTTATATAAAACAAAAAAATTGTACTTTTATCAAAAAATATAATAATACTAACAAAAACTTTGTACTTTTAACAAAAAATTACTTTTACTTAAACTTAATACTTAATTTATTCGTGGACTGCTAAAATTATAATGTAGATATATCGTCAAAATCAAACTAGGGTGTAGTGGATTTATAACTGCTACAACTTGGACTAGGTTAGGAGTCGACGATCCAGATGAGTAATTTCTTGTGTGTAAATTTTGAACGTTGTTGATTTTGATAAGTAAATTGATTTCAGCTAATCCATGCAATCCGTAGTTTGAACTGGTACCATGGCCAAAAGGCATATTGTAAGAAGCCTCTGGTCTTGAAGGAGTAATACGTTTTAATGTGGAGAGAAACTCCATTTTTGCATCTATTTTTTGAGTATCCGTCAACTTCTTAAATGCTGGTACTAATGATAAAAAAAAAGATTTATCTTCATCCTTATTTTCCTTTAAAATAATTAACAGAGATTCCTCATAACTTGGATTTTTTTTGTAACTGATTTGCCATGACTGGCTGATTTTTGAGCTTGAAGTGTGTTTGTAGAGGAATCATCAACAGATGTATTTGTTTCTTTTGCAACTTCATAATTGTCTTCACTTCCTGTTTTGTCTTCATTTGTATTACTTGGGCTACATTCCGAGACGGTTGGTCGATCCTCTATTGTGGGAAGGAGGAATAATAACTGGTCAAAAAACACGTATTTTGGCCGTTTAGAAGCAGCTTGGCCGGATTTTCCATGTTTTTATTTGCTTAGTTCCCTTCTAAAACATGTTGTTAAGTGTCTCCATCTATTCTGCAGTTCTTTTCCTGTCAACGAAAAAAAAAAACAAACAATAAAACCTTGGGTGTTTTTATAAATAACAATACATTTTTTTTCAATGTAGTTTTTACTCCAAACACATTGTTACTATTTTCTCATTTTCCATAGGTACCTTGCAACGGGAAACAGTTTTAGAACTTTACACTTTGAGTTTTTAATTGGGAAGACAACAATTAGATCAATTGTTAAAGATACATGTGAAAAGATATGGATGTGTCTTAAAGAAAAATACATGCCTGAAAAAACCGAAAGGATGTGGCAAAAAATTGCTGAAAAATTTGCGGCAACAACACATTTTCAAAACTGCCTAGGGGCAATAGATGGCAACCACATCCGCATTCAAAAACCATATAGTACAGGTTCAGAGCTCCTGAATTATAAACATTTTTTTTC